>NW_022987910.1:4828763-5088763 GCF_902827165.1 Trematomus bernacchii
ACTCCTGTCTGTATGTCAACATGTTGAAAATGCCATTATTCAAGTCAAAGTCAACTTTAATGTCAATCTTTCAGTTTGTGTGTACAGACAGAGATCGAAATGACGTTTCCAAAAATCCCGAATACAAAAATAAAAGTATACAATATACAGATATGTATACAAATATCTATAAAATATGTATATCCTATATACACAATCAACAGACACATTTACACATATGCACACATTAAGATAAAAAAAACACAAGAATCAATATATACAAAATAACAGTCACTTCACTATCAACATCTTTGGTGCAAGATTGTCCATAGATGTGCATTTATTGCAGATTGTCCATAGCAGCGTAAAAAAAAAGTGTCTGGGGCTGGATTTGAGTGTGTGCAGGGTGGAGACGGGGGGGGGGGGGGAGGGAGGGGAGAGAGTTCAGCCTCTGGTTTAAAAACCTGTTCTTTATTTGTCTTGTACTTACATAATCACCTCTATATGTTTGTGTGTACACTGCATTTTTGTCTGCGAGGGTCAGGCAGATGTATATCCTTGCAAAAGATTGTGAGTGTGCGTGTTGTAGACAAAGAGCTGGCTGTATTATCATACTGTGGAACAGTTTGCCTGGAGACAGGGCTGTGTCTCTAGCCGGTTTCTTTGGGTTACCAGGGATCAGGTTGCCTGCACTATTCCTGCAGCTCTTCGGGCCAACGAAGCCATTATGAGTGAAATGAATTATGGACTAGGTCATCTTCACCTCAACCCCTCCCTCTTGTTCTCCCATCACACCTCATTTCCTCCTCAGCGCCTTGTTCTGCAACCTCTCTTTTTTCTTCTGGGCTGTACAGCTCTACTTACCAGATATCAGTCTCTTATTTATACCAACGTTGTATAAGCCCCTCGGAAAAGGAACAACATACAATAGGGAGTACATAAAGAAAAGCATTCTGTCATCTTTTCTGAACTTTACAAACATTCATCTTGATGTGGTCCACTCCCTCTCCAGAAAGCTGAGGTAATAATACGGGCAGCCAGCAGCGCTTTCCCTCGCCAATGACTTACCTAACCTTTCACCAATGGCTTGATGCTGTGTTCAGTTTGGGACCTGACATAACAACTTTCTGTAAAAGTAAACTGGGAAGAAAGCAAAGCAATCTGTACATCTAGTAGTACGATGAGTCCCAAGACATAAACTGCTTTTGCTTGCTTCACTTGATGTGCCTTTTCATATCTCTGACATGCTGTAAATAGGGATGGTTTCAGCTTCTCGGATGTGAGGATTTCAGGTTTTATTTTGTCGGATATGATGGTAAATGAAACACATTTTATTAACGGTTCCTTGTTTAGTTTCACCTTAACAAAATGTCCCTTTTTGGTGCTGTGGGTCTCTGTGTGTTGTTACTGACTCATCAGTAATGTCAAACATTCATCCCGATTACTCAAACAGTTGTTATTAAAAACCCTCAATCACAAAAAAGGATCTAAACACACTTGAATATGTACAAAACAAGTGACATCACTCTGTGTGTACACTACAATCACAAAGGTCTTTCTCATCATATCAGAATGATGTCATGGAACAAGACTTTTGTGAGTGAAATGTGAGCTCAAAAACATTGTATTCAAACACCAAAACACACACATAATGCCACAGCGCTGTTTGCCATTTCCTCTTAGTCCTTGTATTATGTTTGTTTGTTTACTTCCCCTTAGACTACCTCAACCCCCTGGCCATATGAGGCGATCTTTTGCCTAAAGTGAAGCAAGTGCAGTCAAACGGGAAACTGTAGAATATAAAAAGACAACCTAATTCCTCTTTCCCCTTACAGTTTACTTTACATTAGTGTTGCTATTCGTAGAAAGCCTTCGATAAAATTCTCTGAAAAGTGAATTCAATATTGATGTTTTTTTTAATTCATAGATAATCCAGACAAAATGTTGGAACTGCAACTGAAAGGTCATGCAAGAAAAGAGACAGCGGCAGGGGCATGCAGAGTTTTTGTCGATGCTCCAGCAACAGGTTAGTGTCGTCTAAGACAGTCACTGATGCTCACAACACTAGCACCAATATCCAGTGTTCGGGTTTTACCTCGACCTCAGGCTCTAGACTCGAGTACAGCTTCTAAATATAGTCCTTCTTTATATAAAGACGCTGCATGTGTGAAGAACACAACTACTTTTATGTCCTGTTGAGAAAGCCGCTTGCTTCTGTTTTTCATCCTCCCCATCATTTCCCCTCCAGCAGCTCAGCATGAAACACCTTTGACCACCAAGCCGTGCAAAACATGCAAGCACACACTCATGCTAACAAACACACACACACACACAGTTAGCAACAGCTTCGGTGCCATCTAGCCAAAGCAGTTTATAGACATGCAGCAACTTTACATAGTTACTCACCAACAAAGCAGAAATCAAGCCAGCATTTTGTTTAATGACTGACTGTAGTTATTCTTACAAAGAGGCATTTATGAACACTTCTAAATGCTATTTGATACTAAGTTTTACTTTTTGTGTGGATGCAAAATGGCTTAAAGCAAGAATTACGATCTGTTACGCTGTTAATCTGCACCGGGAAATACTTGGATTCAACTTATACTCTCTCCATTGCTCCATTAACTATTAGGGGATGTTGCTGGGAGTTTCTTGACATCAACAACGCAACATGTTTTTCCACACATTAAAAGGGCAACTCCAAAAGGTCCATGAACTAACAAAGAAAATACTTTTCTAGCTGCCTTAGGCCAAGAGGCGCCTGGCCCACTGATTTTATCCGTTCTGTATCAGTACCTTTCCACTCACCATAAATGATTATTTGTACTTATTTATTTAAGTAGTAGTATTGCCAGCAGTATAATGAGCAATTACTCTTGCTAATTTGAATAAAGTACCAGCAACATTACAAGTATTCATATCATGCGTGCCTCAATGACACAGGAAGCTACTGCAGCCTTGAGAGTGAGGTTTATATCTCTTCAAAGGTGTAAAGTATATTTATAAATGTACGATATGGGTCTGAGGAGGAAGAGTGACGGCATTTTAAATATAAGGCAGTTAAAATGGTCACAGAAAACACACACATACAAACACATTCACATGAAAATACAGACGGACAAAAAACTGCAATATCATTCAACATGCTCATTTGTGACATGGCTGACATCATTTTCTGATCATTCTATGTAAATAACTAAAGACATCATGTTTAAATAACATGGCAGAAACATTGCGAAGTTCAGTGGATTACCAGTTGTTTGGCCCTTCGTCCCAGTCACATTTAAGACTTAAATGGGATAACAAATATTTAACCGTACTTTGCAGTCGTTGCATTGTTTTTTTCAATAGTGTAGTGAAGGAGGACTGGGAGATGTTACAGAATGACAGGATCTGAATTTGTGTTTACACGGTGCAGTATGTTACAGAAACACTGAAGTTCTGCAGAATCAATCTGGCCAAACTCCAAAGATGACAACACATGATGAACCAATGAGAATCTGCATGGAGAAAATGCAAAACCTGCTGTGTGTGACACTGAAAGCTCAGCTCTGTAAACAGTGTGACCTCTATAGCCCTACATGGTGCTCCTCACTGATGTGTTTCTGCAACAGAAGCTGGTAATCACAACAGGAACCTGATCCAGCCATTTTATAGTCATAAGGAAACACGCTGCGTCCCTTCAAACAACAGACATTGTTTAAACACCCACGGCTTACTGTAACAAATCAAAGCCTCCTGAACACCTGTGACCGGTCACACTCAAGTTCTGGATGATAGAGCTGTAGGGTGTGTGTGTGTGTGTGCGTGTGTGTGTGTGTGTGTGTGTGTGCATTTCTAACTGCATCCTTTAAAGACACAAACCCTAATTGTTGGATCATAACTCCCTCTATCCTTTTTAACATGTCAGGCACGAGACTCCGAAAGAACCACCCCACCTTTCTGAAAGTGATGAAGTGTTTAATGAGCGGTTGCCATAGAAACATAGAAAAGACGTCAACGATCTGCCCTCATTAGCTCCTGACAACAACTTGGCGCAACACAGGAATTTTCCTTTTGTGCTGACAGCGTTAGCGATGGAACAAACGTGGTGTTGGCCCGTAGCTCTATTTTTAACCCCAGTGAGGTCACACACTGACGAAGAGATGGGGCAAACGAAAAAAATGATAGCCATCCCTGTGCCCTCAGTTACCTGTATAGTCTGTGTTTATGCTGGCTTTATAAAAACAAAACTGTCATGACTTATTGCATTTATAACACTCCTACTACGCATGAAATCACAACAAGGAATTGGGTAATACCCATGACGTCAGCTGAGCGCTGGGATTGGCGTACACAAAGAAGGAAAACACAATGAGGATGAATCAACACACAAAGTGTGTACGGAAGAAGGGATAACTGAGAAATGAGAGACGTTAACCATGGCGTCACGAACCATAGCTTACAAACTCACTCATAGTTTGTATGTCTTGTCTTCCAGCAGAGCAAAGACACCTGTAATCTGAGGAGGATTTTCTGATTCTTCCTGTTTCTTTCATCTGTTAATCACCATTAACTCCAGTGTTTCCCATACATTGATTCATTTGTGGCGGGCCGCCACAATTAAATATCGTCCGCCACAAATAGATCTCATAAAAAAAAATTCAAAATAAAAAAAATCTTTTTTTATTTTTGGGTGGTCTAATGGATAGTGAGGTGGGCTGATGATCGGAAGGTTGCGAGTTCACATGGGGTTGGGTGCGGTGGCGGTGCCCCCACAAATAGAATCAAATTCTGTGGGAACCACTGAACCCTCCTCACATTAACACACACTCGTACATGGTGTGTGTATGAGTGTTGACAACGCAGGAGAGAAAGTACCTGTGTGACTACAGGCACATGTAGTGAGAGGTTCAAAGCTAGTGCAGCAAGATATAGTATACCTATGATCATGATCTTTGACAGGAGACATTTAGGGTCACATCCATAAACCAATGGGACAGCCATTAGGAAGAGCACAAAGCAATTTTATTTAAATTTGAGGTAGGCTGAAAAACTGGCGTTCCCCAAAAAGAAAATGCAGCTTTGAGATTTTTGGGGATTTGCCAGTTTGCATGCTCAAAGCGAATGACTTTCCTCACAGACAAGCATTGTTAATAAATAACCTACATGTATTTGTATTATGCATTGGTGGGTGTGTAGTTTCTTGTGTTTTTTTAATAAGCATGACCACAGTGGAGCACTTTACTGTATACTTTGCCTTTATGTTTTCCCTGACTCATGTATTCTCTGTATGTGTAATGTATGTGTAATGTATGTGTGTGTATGTGTGTGTATGTGTGTGTATGTGTGTGTATTTGTGCGAGCGTCTGTACAGTGTGCAGAGACATAATCAGGTTTACATTCCTGACCTACTAGTTTCTACATACCAGAGATAACTGTAAAAACCTGTGAGACTGGAGGGGGGGGGATGCAAATGCTGGTCCCATACACACACATAAAACAAAAGAGTGAAATAAAAAAAACACCACATGACCCATAAACCCTCAAATAACCAGAACACAAAAATCAACAGTAACAATGTAAAAATGCAAACACAAATGGATTCCTACACAAAATATGCTGGGGCCTAATAATTTCTTAGTGAGAAAAAAAGATGACCTGAAAAATGCGCACACAGAAATGCACACGATACATTAACAAAACAAACGTGGCATGTTTCCTACATCACACTAAAAACAATTGGATCCTGCATTCATGAAAAGAACAAATGGTTTTCCTTCAAAAACCAAATTAATGCCTGAGAGTAGAGTGCATGTATAGATCAAGTTCAAAGTGCATGACAGGGGGAAAAAATGCAATAAAGCAAACAGTGGAATAATATGGATACAGTTTAAAGAAAATATAGATGTTAATGCTTTTACAGTGGGTCAGTGCGTGTGTGCGTGTGCGTGTGTGTGTGTGTGTGTGCGCGCAGACAGAAAGTGGAAGAGGCTTAGCGAGCAGGAGCGCTGGGACAAAGCGTCTCATTCTGCTCCGGGCATCAAGGAGGACGGAGAGGTAACATGAGAGCCGTGACCAGGCATGAGAGAGGGGTCCGGGGATAAAGGAGACACGCACTGCTATTCTGAACCAGCCTTTGTTGGTAGCAGCTCCTGTCTCCATCGCCCCCCTCCTCCTCCTCCTCCTCCTCCTCCCTGTCTTTCCTTGGCTCGTTTCTGAGCAGGTAAGCCGATAGGAACCTTGGATTCAATCCTCTCTGCAATGAACAAGTCACTGATTCATGACAAGAGGGAGGGACAGAAAACAGGCCTTCATAAAAGAAACTACGGCTTTTCCATGATGGAAAACAAAATAAGCAATAAGATGAGAAGTAACTGATGCCCAAATAACTGAACTATAGATTCCAGGCAAGACCCAAACCCTGGACATTGTAATTACATGAACAACGCCCTAACTCCTTTGCCACAAGAGCACCCCAATTCTAGAAAGTGGCTTACATATCACTATGAAACAGTGGCGAACCGTGTCTATCACTACTAGACCTTCTGTAGACACACACCACAATTCCGCAACAACATCATCTTCACCTGTTGCCATTTCAACGTTAAAAACAATAAAACGGCAAATGAATTGCTACGTGGCATTCATCTAGATCAGGGGTGGGGAACCTTTTTCCTCTCAAGGGCCATTTCAATTTTTACAACATCCTCCGAGGGCCGTACAAATTATGATGCTTAAAAAAACTAAAATCACAGCCCATTAATTTCACCTTTCTTTCAAGCTGTGCAAAGAAAAAGCAACCTCTTAATCCAGATATGACTCGCGCATACATTCACGTGCACGGTTGTGGCAGGACCACCAAAACAGAAATATATGGACACAAGATGTGTGCAAATGTATTTAGTTTCCTATCCATGTGGACATGATTTAAGTGGGGGGCGGACCTAACCTCCTCTAGGGGGGTCCGGGGGCATGCTCCCCCGGGAAGATTTTTTTTTTAAATGTTGAAGTTAAAAGCATCAATCTGGTGCACTTTGAGAGCAACATTAAGAGATCTATGGATACATCTCTCAACACCCATATGAAACAGAACTGTAAACAGATTTTCTTTTTCTTTATGGATATTTTACAAATCACTCCCCTTTCAAACTGTATTCTTGTTTATTAATAACAACTTTATTTTTCTGTCATATAGTTTTTTATACCTGTTTACTTTATTCTCTTATTTTTTTATAATAACTATAATGATCATATAAAGATGTGCCTTTACCTCACTGGTTGTAGAGAAAGCTTCTTATATTCGTTAGCATAGCTAGCTAACCAGATGCTAATAACAACAAAGTTATTGACTGTATGATCAGTATGACAGATGAACAGATCGCCACTGGGCTTTCAACTAAGACACAGCCACGCAAAAACTGCGGCATGTGTACGGCTCCTTATGGGTACTGCAATTTCTGAAGTGCCGGAGCGGCGTTCTGGTGCTCTCCGTCAGAACTGCACCCCTGTCAGACGAGACATATACCAAGTGATGACACGTTAGGCTCGTGTTGTGTTCAAGGACCCTGACCGTGGCCAGGAAAAACAGGCACTCGCTAGTTTAATTATTTTGCGGTCTAGATTTCTTAAAGTGGACCTATCATGCTATATTTGAATAATATAGTGTAGGACCATACCTATATAAGGCATATTTATACTTTTTTTTTTTCAAAATACCAAACAGATCATGCATTTTAGCCATGCCTCATTTTGCTCAATTTGAAAATGTTTTGCTCTGTTTTTGCAAGGGTTGATTCTGTGAGAACAGCACCATCTACAGGCCTGGCATATGTACTACAGCGTCTCCAGCGCTTTCGAACGGCAATGGCCGTGGCTGTCTCCTCCTGATTGGTGGAGTTGGCCCAATAGCCGTAGCGCCACTGTCCTGACGTCAGGACAGTGTTCAAATCTGGATCAGTTTTTATCAGATCCGTTGCAGCCCCTTTTTTTAGAGATTTGGGTATGGAGGAAAATAGAGAGGGTTGTGTTTTCTGACACTTGGTGAGTTCCCTGGAACACCGGGGACACATATTCATGTATAAAAGACGTACAAAAGTGCATTTTGCATGATAGGTCCCCTTTAAATATTTTTTTTTTGCGTGTGTTTATAAATTACCGGGGGCCGGAGGTTCCCCACCTCTGATCTAGATCCTCTGTCTCGAGCCAGTGAACTAACGGGCCTTCTAGAAGGCTTCAATATTCTCTAAGTTCGACTCCTCGGTCCTCCGGTAGTGACCCGGAAATGGATTTCAGCGCGCCATGTTGAAGGACATCTAATTTCTCAAAATGCACATCGAGGACCGAGCATCGAGGAGGCTCTCTGGAGGAGCTATAATCGAGGATACACTGATGGTTCCTCCACGGCTCCTCCGCGGATGTATTTCCGGCAACAGTGATGTTTCAAAGAGTCGTGACGCACGGCCGGACTTATCTCAGCCAATGACAGCTCTGCATGCATCCCCTGGATATTATTTTATTAACTGCTTTCATCCCGACGCGATGTTTCCAGTGAGAACAGCTGTGAGGTCCGTGCAGAAAGCAGAGCAGTGTGTATAATATATATCACTCAGTATAACAGGCCTACATTACTCTCTTTATTTGTATGCTTTAGTTTAGTAGATATCTACAAACAAAGAGTCGATATTTTTCTAAAACCATTTAGTGCTTCACATAATAAAATACACAACCGCTGTATCCTGATATTATATGCTTTAGGAGCTGTAGGTGCGTGTTGTACAGTGTGTAGGTGTGTGTTGTACAGTGTGTAGGTGTGTGTTGTACAGTGTGTAGGTGCGTGTTGTACAGTGCGTACATGCGGCGGACAGACAGGTCTCAGTTGGTTTGGTGTCCTATGCTTACTTTTAATACTTGTAAATAAAACTTTTGGCCCGTAATTTCAATTCCCCATTTCAGCGACCAGAGAGGGGGGGGGGGGATATATCCAGTCTCTGATTGTGTTACGTTATTATGAGAGTGCTCTCATACTTGTTTGATTCTGAAATTGTATATATAAATATATGCGTGTGTTTATGTCCGCATCTGTAGCCTGTTATTGTCTCATTATACCGCACTGTGAATTAATTAAAGTAAATATATAAGTCGTCATGAACACATCTGTCCATCAGACAGAGTGCTGCTGTGCCTCCTGTCATCATTAATGGACGTCTCTTTAAAATGACTGCTCAGAGGAGAGGATTTCTCATTTCTCTAAATGCCTGCTGCTTCCCCTCCTCTCTCCTCGGTTCCCCTCCTCGACTCCTCCGCTCGCATCTCCTGTGGGCGGGACTAAGACACGAGGATAGGAGTCGAGGAGGGGAGTCGAGGAGGGGAAATTAGAGAATTGAGAAGCCTTCCTAGAGTACCCTGGAACCGAGGGAAACTCTGAAAGAATACGCCCATTGGCTACAAATCAATATATGATTGGTCGATCAAACTGTCAATCCAAACGTACGCTCTCATTCAGTGCAACGGCCAGGGCATTCTATCAAGGATATAGAATACCTTGATTGAAGGATATTCTACCCAGAGACCCAGAACAAGATCTGATTGGTTGCATTTCTTTTCAAACACAAAACCACTGAAATGCGTAGTGCATGGACCGAGAAAGACAAACAAATCAAAGTAACACTGTCAGTGTTTCCCCTACCATTGTCTTGGAGGGGCCCCGCCAACGGAGCTCCTCCTGGAATTCAAGGTGTTTAAAAAAAAAAAAAAAAATTATAATTTTTTTTTTTTAATTTGGAACCAAATTGCAACTAATCTATATCTACTGTCACTTTTCACATTGAACATGTGCTCTTTTATTAAATAAACTAAACGCTTTCATTTTTAGTTGTGAGTTTAGTGTTTTTGACCCTAAGAAACACTGATGCACTAATCAATAACAACAATTCACAGCTCCTCTCTCTGCTCCAGAGGATTTAAAAAAAAAAATATCCCAATGTGCCCCCCCCCCCCCCCCCCCGCAGCACCCCCCCCCCCCCCCCCCGCCCCGCCCCCCGCTCAGGCAGCACCCCCCCAAAGCAGTAAACCTAGGGGAAACACTGACTGTAATATTACAAATCAACAATACAGATACGATTCTCATTTATTCATTTTATTTATATAATGAAATCGATTATTTGTTTGTTTTATATGAGTGTTCCAGGGTATTCTCTGAATACCTTGAAGGCCCTGACGGTTCACCACTGCTATGAAACATCTGTTTACCTGTATCTGAGTTTTTTTATTTATTCATTTCATTTCATTTATTGGTGATTAAGAAGTGTAGAATATTAGTTCCTCTCAAATAGAGGTGATCAGCCAGCACTATATTAGGGTCAGTGGAGAGAAGGTTAAAGTGGACAATGCAATCATTTGGTAGCTCTCAAGCATGGTTGATGAGGGGCATGGACTCAAAAAAAAGTAGTTAAAGAATAGGTAAACGCATATTTTACTCATGTTATGTATGGTTTCTTCCAATCTAAATATTTTAAATTCTTCAGTTAGTTTAAAAAGAAAGGAAGTGAAAAATGTAATCGCAAAAACAGGATATAAAAGAAGAAGTGAAAGCAGGGCCCTCATTACCATAATTATTCCAAAAATGTACTGAATGATTAGCTTCCATCACATGTTCTCTTAAGCTGACCAACTTTACCACTGTGGTAGAGCAGGAACACTTTTATCTTGATTTTATTATTATTAAAGTTCAATTTCTTCACCTGTCCAAGGTCATTTAAGATGGAGTAACGTGAGAAATTATTTTAACAGGCAAATTAACTGGTAAGATCTAGCTTGGCCATTTCATGTCTAACCTATTTAATTATTTTTTTTAGACCTAAAGTAAATTATTGTTTTCATTCACAATGGCAATCATGTTGAAATATGAGGCCTTAAGGGGCGGCCTGACTTCTCTGCATGACTGCTCATGTATTAGACTGTGACGATCCAGTCACTGTCAAAGCATCTGCCTCTGAACCAGAAAAAATCCCTATATTGATAACGGCGCCTTCAAATCTATTGAAACATCAGCGACTAATCTAATGAGTGATGATGATAGAAACTGAGATTGACGCATGTGAACACAGGTGCTCCAGACGCCTGTGGTGACATCATCCAACAGTTACAGAGACTTTATTCTAGATAAATAAAAGAAACCTTTTGGCACAACACTTCACACCTCACTGATCTGCTCTTTCCTTTATCCTTTTACTGCCAATGTTAATAATCATGTACTTTTTCTTTGATGTATTGTCAGATCTACCCGAGTGACCACAAAGAAAGCTAAACACATGCTGAGCTACGAGAAGATGATTCTCCAAACGCCAAGAGGGCCACTAACATTTGAAGCTGCATGCCGAGGGCCACAATAGGCACATTTCTGCACTCTGAGTCATCCCCTTTCCCTTTGTGCCTGTTCCCCTCTCCTCTCCACATGCTGTTTTTTCTCTCCCTTTTTTCACTCATCTCCTCACCACTTTCCCTGGCATGGCTTTAGATGCTAATTGAAAGAGAGGGAGGGGGGCGCTGCAGGCTACACACTAAACTCCAGTCATATGACAAACGTGTTGTTACATTTGCCTCTTCCCACAACATGGCTCTCTTAAAGATTACAGTTGTAAATCCACGCAATAATTCTTTTTCTTGTGCTTTGCTCTGCACAAATACCTTAGGCACACAGACACATGCAGATGAGACACTATCTTTGTTTGCATTCTGGATTACTACAATCCCATTTACCTGATTCAGAATTGAACAATAGTTCTATAATTCTGGTTATATATATGCTTATTCACTTTTTGGCAAAGAAAATCAAAAGTGTTGATTTATGAGCTCTTTGGAGATGGATTAATAGTTACCATTAGACAGAGTTAGAATAAATGTTCATGCAAAGCTGTACGGGTTTCTTGTTCAGGCAAACATGAAAATGGCGTCAATCTATCTATTTTGTAAAAAAGCAAAAAAAGTTACAATGCCAAAAGTGACTTACTATTGCTTAAAAACATGAAATGGGAGAGAGTATGGACTTTGTTTGAATAATCACTCTTATGTTCAATAAAAAAGAAATTGTGATCATTAGATAACACAACTTTTAAATCCATGGTGAATATCCGACACCCTGTGGGAACTGAAGGCCTGGATGGAGACACACATTATGTTTTGCTTCTTCAAATGACCAGAGGTCTGTACTACGAATTCAGTTCAACATACCCTGGATATGTTTGAGTTATCTGGCTTAACTAACCCTAACAAACGAGATCTCGCTAAGCGGTCCTACGACGCTGGTTATCAACTCGGTAACTCAAGCCAGGGTTTCTCCGTCCGGCTGAGAGCGCGTTCACATGAAAGGGGCGGGGTTAGCAACATTTGACCAATCACAAACATGGACAGCGCAGCGTCATACTTCCTGAATGAAAAGAGAACTTTAATATTAGTCAAATATGAAGAAGTTAAACTTTAAAACATCCATGACTTAAACACTTTATCCAGGATAAAAGCCACAAAACTGCACCTGCAAGGTGAATACAGCTGGTAAAAGAAAAAGTGTTTAAATGCGTACATTAACAGGTTTATGATATCACTGCCCCGTCTAAGACACGAGTGGATCTGACTTTAATTACATTTGACTCGAGTGTTTCGTCAACTTAATGTGTTGCTTAAAATAATACTTCTGCATACAGTATGTGACAATGTAAGTGTTGCACGGCCAGATACGGCTCAAGAAGCTGACTCAGATAAGGAAATATATGATACATTATGATGTGATATGATATGAATGATAATGGGACACATCGATGTCTGTACTCACAGTGCCGCGGACTGTACGTAATGTTACTCTGATCCGGTTACTTATGTTGTGGCAGATATTTAAGTAAGCTTTCTTAACGCTAATGTTATAATAGTCAGATTGCTCTGAAGATGGGAGGTGATATTCTATTAATTTTCACGTTCACAGTCAGTTGATTTTTGCCGGCCATCTTTCCTGTATTTCCTTTATCCTGTAATATGACTTGATAGCTTTAAACTCCGTACACTGAGCTCTGATTGGTCAGCAGGCGGTGTTTTCACTGAGTTGATCTCTTATCCTCGAACCAAACCTGCTCCGGAGCAGGTTTGCCATTCAGCATAAGTTACCATGGAGATCTACCCCGGTAAGAAGTGAACCAGCGTCGTAGGACCGGAAACCCAGAGTTTACCCTGAAGTTACCTCGCTAAGCGAAAATCCGGCTTCGTAGTACAGGCCTCAGGCTTCATTATTGATGTCATGTGTTTACCTACTGAGGTAAGACTGTGGTTTACCCATTTCCCCTCATAACTGAGCGTCCCCTGTATGCAGACATACAGACACCTCACCATGTGTCTAGGCCACTCTAACACACACTGCAGAACTGCCCCAGACCATTCCAACCCACCCAGTTAACCCTCACACTGAGCCGATTGTCTGAGGTCTTCCCAAGAACACGCGCTCACACACACACTCTTCACACACCTGACATTATAGCAGCCAATAGTTTCATGCCCTGATGTAACTGCTCTTGTTTTTCTAGGAGATTTAGCTGAAATATCGGCCTCTCTTGTAATTATTGTCCTCTGCTATCTTCTAAATTAAAATCAGGATCCTTTCTCACTTCATTTCACAATAAAGAACCAAAAGTGTGAATTTAAAAACGTCTGGGCCCTTAAAATTACATTTATTTTCAGGTATATCAACAGTAGCAGAGGCTGTGGCTCAGTGGTTTAGTGCGCTGATCTTCGAATCAGAAGATAGCAAGTTCGAGTCCCACTGCAGTCAGCATGTCGTTGTGTCCCTGGGCAAGACACTTCACCCCAAATTGCTCCAGTGGGGATTGTCCACAGTACTGAATGTATGTAAGTCGCTTTGGATAAAAGCATCTAACAACTGAAATGTAATGTAAGTAGCTACTATCAAGAAGGCCCCACTAACAGTCTCTCTCTGTGTAATGAAAATATGAGTGTTAGTTTATCTATCCTTGATCTCCAGTGCTCCCCCTCCTCTCAAAGAACCCTGTGTTTCTGCCTGTTTCTATGACATGAGGAGAAATTCTCTCCAACTGGTACAAACTCTCCACATGCCACTAAATGCCGCTCAGCTCTGCGGCCTCCAATTGGATTACAGCACAAAACCGTTTTTACCGATGCTAATCGCCAGATTAGAATCATAAGGTCTCCTTTGCTCAGGACAAGAGAAGGAATGCAGGGGTCCAAGAGGCCGAATGGGCCCTAGAAAAACATAAATAACAAAGAAAACAGGTTGGCCTTACAGGATCATTCTGCTTCGACTAGCTTTAGTCCTAATTTGTACTGATTTCAAAAACATTGTACCCATTTATAAAATAAACAATTGTTGTGTTCCAGAAACACGGCAACATTGGCTACAATAGAATCTGATTCGGCACACACAAGCTTTCAAATGATTAGATTGACTCTCGAGTTGGCCAAGTACAATGTAATTTAAATGTTTATCTGAAAATCAACAAATCCCAAATGTCTGTAACCATCCTTCATTGCACAGTAAAACAGTTCGGACTATGTGTATGATGTGTATGGTAGGTCAGAGAAGGCCTAGTGAAGTAAAATCAATTTTGTTTTATTTAGACCCAAGTAAAAGGTTGCCTCAATGGGCTTCACAATTTTCGCAATGTACAAGACGCCAGAGAGCAGCGCCATTGCACAAGATCCTCCTACGTGTTTACATTCATGAAATCACATATGAATGTCACCAAGCTGCTAGAGAACCAACATATACAATTATTCTGTTTATAAGTAAACCCTCACCATATGCCTTTGGCTGAAAAAGTTGTGGTGCTGTGTGGTCACATTGTATATCGCTCTGCACCATCCAGATCATACCACAGTTTGCTAAAGAAGCATTTTTCCATTGGTTGAGCTGGTGTTGTCATGCATCACTGTGCTTAGCACAGCTGGGTGTATTTAATAATCACTACACCCTCTGATCTATATTCCCCTTCACCCAGCCCTTTGTACTTTGCACTGCTACACATATATGCACCAAAACGGTAGGTGCCCTCCATGCATTTGAGTGACTAAAATAGATCCCTTTAGAAGAATAGAGAAAAGTTTAGCGGTGAACAGGAAGTCAGTCTAGAAACCGTGATCGTGTCTGTAATTACAACAAACACTTTGAGTAATAACTAACTTTTGTAATCTTCCAAATAAGTTTAGCCGGAGTTTGTTCAATTCTTCACGCCACCTCCACCAGATCCCTGTCACTGGACTCCAGCCAGCAGTGTACGCTTTTAATAATCAAATGTCCTTGTGCGTACTAAGCTTCCCCCACAGCTTGCCACTAACAGCCAGGAGACACCAGGCACGGTCAGTCATGCAAAGCTGCTCCGCTACCATGCAAATTGTATCAAAGAGAGGGACACACACACACAGTGAGAGAGATATATGGGTAAGCAGAACTGATACAGGTGGCTGTGGGTATAGCCTTATCAAAATAAACAACATTTCCTGTTGCAGTAATGTTTTTTGCAGATATAACTTTGGTGAGACTTTTGCGTTTGGCTAAAGCTGCTGCATTTGGTCAGTGACTGTGTAATCTTTGCTCAATTATCAAATGTCAAGCAGGCTGATAAAGGTGTGGTTTTGTTCTTTCACTTGTATGTCCATCTGCCAGTGTGTTGCTAATTGACTGGCATTTATTCATCGACCAACAAAGGTTTGGGCTGATAAGCAGAGTGTATTTGCCCAGTAGCTCCAACCCATACAAGAGGCTTTTTTAATAATCCATGCAGCAAGACAAACCACCCCTGTGACTTTAGATCAGTACAGTGAACAGCATCGTAGATGTAGATTGTAATAAGTCAGACCAAATTAAGTCAGCGTCCTCATCGACAGCTGAGCTGATTGTTGACTGTTGTTTTAATACAAACAATATGAGCTTGTCTGTCACACCGGGCCTTTATCTGGAAATCAGGGCCAACTGTTACGTTATTTTACAATGTCTGTGTGAGTGTGTGTTTGTGTGTGTAGAATACATTTGCACGAGTGTGAGGTAAACAGGAGGTAGTGTGTATGATCCCATTCCCAGGGCCAAACTGCTTCTCCGGGGAGAGAGATAAAGAAACAGACCCTTCCAAAGCGGAGGTGGAAACAATGGCCAGGGCATGGCTCTCATAAACAGCTGTGTGTGTGTTTGTGTGAGTGTGTCTGTATGTGTGTATGTGTGTGTGTGTGTATACAGTTGCTGATCTTTTTGTGTTTTAAACCATACAACTTAAAAACAAAGAATATTCTTTCATGTATACAACAGAATCAGAGAGAGATCCTTGTTACTTATTCTTGTTGATTCCTTGTTACAATACAGAAATTAACTAAATTGTAGGTGCAAGTTGAAGACTGAATGCAATTGCGATTCATCACAGCTCACTGGCTGGCAATGTGTTGTAACTCATCACAGATTAGTATCCAGTAATGTGACGACAGCGAACACTGCCAGAACTCAGCAGGTTCGCACATGCTGACACATACATTTTAACACACCCACTGACGTCAACAAAAATCGACGTGCATCTTGCTGATGATAAAATACAACAAGTTGTTAGTGTTGAAAGAAAAAAACATATCTGACACACCTTTTTGCAAACTATGTTAAGGAGAAATACAAAGCCAGACCTGATCATAGAGTATGTAAACTCTACGCTTCTGTAGCTCGGTGTGTTTTTTTAAATGGTAAGGCCTGGCTTATCTGGCATCCATGTCTACTATTCACGGGGAAACATTAATCATTCAAGTCGAGTACAGAATGAGTGATTCATCACCGAGTAGGAAAATATACGTCCTCCAAACCTGTATTGTCCTGCCACGTACAACAAGACAGAAGTGTGGAACTTCCGATTTTAAAGGCCATTCACTTGAAGTGTGTTTAAGAGGGCGATCGACCTAATGAAAAGGTATGGCTAATAGGGAAGGCAGGGACAGTAGGTGGATGAGTGCAAAGAGACGAAAGTGGATGAACAGGAAGTGGGATGCGAGGAGGAAGAGGACGCAGAGCTTGAGAGGAAGTCGATGATAAGGCAGGCAGAAGGGACCGGAGATGAGCGGATAAGGAGAGGAAGTATAGGATCTGAAGGGGAGTTAGAGAGGAAAGGTAAAAGAGTTGGAGGTAGTGTTCCCAAAGACAGTTAGAGGGGAAAATATAATGTAACATGCCAGAAACCAAAGAACAGAGAAAGGAGAGGAATACAAAGGAGAAAGGAAAGGAAAAGAAAACTGAGGAAAAACGAGACGAAAGTTAAGCATTCGGTTATTGAATAACTGAATTACGTATTTTTTTCCAACATTATCATCACTCACAGTATTGGAAAATAACAACTAAGAGTCACAGCGAAGTCTTATTTTGAAGCTATAGACCATTTAACATTTGTAAATGTGGGGAAAGAAGGGGGTCAGTGAGGCCTGTCCAACAAAAGCGCAAGTACATCAGAGCTGCATCATGGTTGAATGGACACAGGCCGCTGGTTTCCAGGCCACACTATTAGTTCTTGTTCCATCGGGAGGAGGAGGGGGTTGGGGCAACTGAAGGTGGGCCGGCTAAATGGGATTTTGGCAAGAACTATAGCCAGGTATAAAGCCAAGCCCTGTTTTAGAAAGGTGCGGAAACTGCTGGATCTAGAAACTGTTTTTGACTAAGGGTGGGTTTTGTGTTTATGGCTTAGTTAATGTTGAGATCAGGAGACAATTGACAAGAGCTGTAAATAACATATTGTTGTTCTTAATTAAAGTGTTGTTCCTCCTTAACTCTGGATTAGTGTTGGAAGTTGAAGCCAGGAGAGTGTGTGCTCCTCCAATGAGAAGTGTATGGAAAAACGTGTCAATGGAACACAAGGAGGCAGCCTGTGAATAAACAGAACCGGTGACTCACCCTTTCTGGGATGGGAAAGATGGGCGGGGGTGCGGGGTACCAAACTGCTTTCAATACCCCTCTAAACACACCAATGTAGGCATTCATGCGTACACACACAGTCCAACTCATGTGTCGTACTCGGTTAGCCAAACCAGGACAAGCTGTCCATTGTCCAAATGTCCCACCTAAAGCTGGAGCTCCTAGCAGGGCAGGAATTCTGTATTTAGGGGATTTAGGGGATTGCAGTGTGTGTGTGTATGTGTGTATGTGTGTATGTGTATGTGTATGTGTATGTGTGTGTGTGTGTGTGTGTGTGTGTGTGTGTGTGTGTGTGTGTGAGTTGTTATGCTTTAACAAGCATGGGAAAGATCTAAGTGTCTTTTTCTTTGTAGGAATCAGGGTGCTTTTCAGATTTCCCTTTTGTTTGATTTTCAAAGTAAAGTAAAAAGGTAAACTCAGGAAAAGGACAAGGACTAAACAAATAGCTCTGGAAACATTCACCTATTCCCTAAAGGCCATACTCAACAAAAACAACTCTGAATTGTAAACAGCAAGCAATATATTAGTTTTATTACAACAGCAAGACTGAAAAAACAGCCATTATTGTGTGAACACTTTTTCGACAAGTTTTAAACAAGACTTTGAAGTAACTCTGCATTTACTAACTGAAAATCCATTATATTATGATACTAATTATTATCGCACTAAATAAATCCAGGAGGTTCTAAGGACAGAGGGTGTCGTATTCATATTCTGTACAAACTGTAAAGTCCACTGAGACAAATGTAAAATGTGTGATATTGGGCTATATAAATAAACGTTGATTGATTGATTGAATCCTCATTGAAAGAATATTGATCTGCTTTGGACTTCATTACCATTAAGGAGCAATGGACACGTTTTGTTGGTTGAATCAAAGCTGTGTTTATAATCAATGGCAGGAGTACCTAATAAACTCCACACAGAGAGATTCAATGTAATCAGTGGTGCCATTATCTTACCATAGATAGACCTTACTCATCTCTAATAAACAAACCAGGTAGAGGCAAATAAAGCAAAGATTGACTTCACACTATCACAATTAGTACTTTAATACACCTGTTGGTTGTTATAAATAATAATCAACCTGTGTGCGTTGTGACAACTGTTTGTCCCTTAAAATTCTGAATCCTTTCATGATAGGAAAAATGTTCAAATATCAAATATTTTAGATGTCTAGTGCATCATTTCCAACAGTTCAGCCAAAAATATTTGGGATTTTTTTTAAATGTATGATAGTCTCTCAAATTTCAAATACAGTAGTGTGCGTTTGGTGAATGTGACAGCGTCCTGACTGTACAGCTGGACTGAAGATGGTGAAAAGGCAGAAGTATAAATATGACCAAACCATGAAAAAAGGCCTATTATCTTCTTTTGCTGAGAAGGGAGTCTTTTCTAAATGTGATGCTGTGGAGCAGGAACCACAAAATAGTATCCAACATATATATAGAAATCTGCAGAGGCATCAACATTCCTTTCTGTGTCTAAAAACACAGAAAGTCAAGGCTAGAAGGTTGTTACCGTGTTAGAACTGCTGTGGGATTATGGCAGTTATATTTGGCCATTATATTGTTTATTAATCACCATAAGTCTGGTCTTACTGCATGTCAGATTGACCCTTCTACTTCCTGCCTTGCATCGGAGTCTTTCCCTGACAAAAAAAAGAATATCCAGTATTTTATTAGCTTTCCAATTGTGTTTTGGTCCCATGTTACTCTAGTGTATTGCATAGAGGATTAGCGTTTTAAATGTCCCAACAACAACCTCTCTTACATCACACAGCAGAGTTTGGGTTTGTTTGAGTAAACAGAAAAAAGAGGATGAGAAGATGAAGCCACAAGTGAGCTGTACAGAGACATGCCGCTGCTGTTTACATTTTGAAGATGGTTCGCAACACCTTGTTTAACCATATCATATCATGTGTTTTTATTACATGTACAGCACTTTGGCTCGACTAAAAATCGCTTTTAAATGTGCTTTATAAATAAAACTTGATTTGATTTGATTTTGATATCATATGAAAACACAATTAGAAATCATGCCAGACTACAGCTACTGTTGTCATTCTAAGTGCAGTTATCCAGAATTGTATGCACAGTACAGCTGAACTACCTTAAACCAAGTACATGACAGCTAGAGAACCAATTATTTAGGAAGGGAAAACAAAGATTGTTGTGCACAGGAACAGATTAGCAGAGTGGGTCAGCTGTTTGGAGACAGCTAACAATATTTCCTAGAGGATTTGTAATTGTGGGCAGTTTTGCAAAGCTGCTCTTAGTAGGCTCTGGAAATCTGCTAATCTGAACACCTTTAAGCGTAATTGGAGGATCAAAATGCATGGCCTGCTCAAACAACTACAACAGCGTTACGTTATATCCTGCATGTGTTTTCTTCTATAGATAAATAAGGTGAAACTTTGCTGCTCTATATAGTTGAATGATTATGTCCTGTTGGTTCTCAAATACTGTGAAGACCATATTTTACACAACACTTGATGCTTCCTGTTGCAAAGAGGATGTCAGTACTTCTCCCCCCTCCCCAACTCTAGCATATGTTGGTTCTGAAGTTTTGTTTTGAATAAAGCAAAACATTACATCGTTAAGATATAAATGTAACAAAAGTAAAACATTGTAAGTGTAGAATACATATAAACATCCACAGAGTCACGTAAAACCAAGGCATTAAAAGAGTGCTTCCCAGAAGGACTGAAAAAAGGACCATAATTTAAATAGTTTGGAGAGCCTGAAAAAATAGTAAGGCCTGATTTATGGTCTTGTCCTCAGACGAGGTTATCAGTCCTTTGACATCTTTGGCAATACAAAGCTACAACTTAAAATTGATGTTCCTGACATCTGAGGAGATGTTAAGACCAGGACCATGTGATCAGGACCATCACAAAGAAAGGACTTAGGTCTTCTGACAGAGAAAAGCACATTTGGATTATATAAATATATATAAATGAAAGATCCCACTAGACCCGTGTTGGCTCATGACTGTTCAGTTAATGTCTTCACACTTCTCTGTTTGACTAATGGAAGGTTAATGTGCTCCTCAACACTTGGATACTGGCTTGCTTTAGTTCAGCTGCGTGTTGAGACATGCATTTAGGTAAAAGTGTTCAATGCAAGTGTTATGGACCTACGTTTCCTGTTTCATAAACAGCACATGAATGAACATCCAGATGAAACTTTCTCAAACACTGAGCCCATACAGCCCTCTGCCAGTGTGTGGGGCTGGTGGGGGCATAACAAAGCCTAATTGAAGGCAAAGTTATTTTTCCAACTGAGTGAGGGAAAAATTCTAATTGCTGTAATTAGGGCGGAGCAGAACTGTGACATTCTGTCAATGTCTGGCACCGCTTTCTGCTCGAACACTTTGTTTGCTGGCATTTTCAACCCCTTTATTTACCTATGAGAACAACATTATTTTTGGAGAATGGGACACAGAAACAGAGATTGAAAGAGAAAGAAAGAACCTAAACTGGTCATCTGACAAACATGCTGTGTGTATTATGACAGCTTTCAAAAATAAACAGCTTTCCACCTGGAGAAGCATTAACCCCCACATGTACACTTGTCCTACCTTGGTGTCAACAATGGAGCAGGCAATCTGTTTCACATAGGCCAGGTCAGAGCTATGGGGCATCAGGACAGATTCTCTGGTCAGGCCGATCTGGATGATGAAGGAGACCCCTGCAAGAGTGGGAGGAAGAGGGGGTATCACAGCCCCCCCAGGAATCTGCACTGTTGTCAGGTCCATCATAGGAAACCCCCCCTGAACGGGCAAAGAGGGCATGGATATGGGGGTCCCTGGCTGCATCAACGCAGACCCTGGAGGTGAGGAGCCCCCAGGAGGAAAGAAGACCTGGGCCATGGCCCCGGAGGACATACAAGGGCTAGCGTTAGCCATCCTGTGTCAATGCCTGAAGCGCTCTACATACAAACACACGCCCAGGTACAGTGTACAGTTCCCAGGAAACTCTCACTCATTTGAAACTGTCTCCGTGGATGAGAGGGGTGCACACGCTGACACATGGACACACACACACATACACATGCACATACACACACACACACACACACACATACACAGAGCAGAGTCCCGGTTCCTCTGCGTCCTGTGTCCGCTCCCTTCTAGTGGATCAAGGAGGAAACCCTTATCCAGGAAGTTGTTTTTTTTCCTTTCTGACACTTCTTCCGAGCGCTCTTGTTATACAACTCCTGTTATAGTCCTTGCATGACAGGCATGAGCAGTGTGTGTGAGGGTCTCATCCACCGTCTTCCCTCCTTCACCTCTCACTCGTCCAAAGTAGCTGCTCTGCAGGGGAGAAAGTCCAAACTTGATTGTGAAACTCCCGGGTGTGGGAGAGAAGAGAAACAAAAATAATGCCAAACTTTGTTGTGCCTTTCCTTCAGGCTGAGTTACAAAATGGCCTCCTTAAACAGGAAACTGTGAGAATGAAGGAGAGCAAGAGACTGCACTCCTTTTACGAGTCTTGCCCTGTTTCAGTTTCAGCCCCAGTTCAGTCTTTTTGGTGAAAAAGCACACAGAGAATGAGCCGCGTGAGGGTACCTCCCACTCCCCCTCCCTCCTGTTCTCTCATCTGTGATCTTGCCAAAGCCAGGGAGGAAGTGAAATGACTGACACAGCCTGAAGCCAATGGCCAGCCAGAAAGTCCCGCCCTTTGACTCCTGGTTTCTCCCGCCTCCCTTTTCCTCTTTCTCTCTTTCCCCTTCCTTGCTTTGGGGTAATGTGTGTCTTGTTTGCTCCCTCCCTGAGTGTAGGCCAGCAAAGAGCCTGAGGGGCAGCTCGAAACTCGCAAACCCTCCCACTTCTTCCTCATCTTCTTTTTACTGCATAAGCCTCTTTCTATCCCTCTGTAAAACTCAATTTCCAGCCTTATTTAGGCTTTGTAACACATGTTTTTCTTTGCATATTTTAGCGACACACCTATGCAGAATGAGACCACACCTACTTACTTAATTCTGAAGTTGTTTTCATGCAAGTTGACTGCAAGTTTCAGTAAAATGGGGAACTTATCTGGTACTTAGCTCACACCAGGATATGTTATACTGGGTTAATTCAATCATCACCATGACTGTGCGCACCACTCATCTATATATTACATTAAAAGCATGCAGATTAATAATAACTTGGTGGCAAACCTTCTCACCATTTCCATTTCATTAACACTGATGAACCACATGCAACTGCACCCTTCGGAGTTTGACGGGAAAACTCAATAACTTTACAGCTGCAAATGTTTGCTAGGATGCTACTATCCACCACAAGAGGGCACTGTTTACTATAGATGGAAATTGAATTAATTATCCTCAATAGAAATGTATCCTTAGTGCTGCTTTGTTTATTTTTTACTCGGTGTTTGGTCTCATTTAAAAAATGTATATAGGTAAGGAGAAGGGATAAGAGAGCATATTCCATTAGGGGGGACTACAGCACCATTTTCCTAGTAGCCTATGTATTACTTTTGTATGTGTTTCAAATGAAAGATAAAGAAGTTCTTCAAATATATTTAAACCTATTTGTTGCATTATAAACATTTCATGTAGTGGAGAAAAAGCTCAACAGGGGTTGATTATTCATTCTTGGTTCTCAGTAGCTGATACAGCACCTGTGGCAAGAAGTGGAAAAGCAGGGATGGACTCTTTAAAAACCAGGCCACTGTCAACGAGCATTCTTTCCAGTAATTTCATTTACCAAATGTGATCCTGGATGGTTGCTTTTAAAAAGGGGAACATCCATTTTACAAATCAAGTTAAAGATACTCAGCCTTTGAAAACAGCAGTAGGATGTTCACTGGGCATTCTTGACTTTGGAAATGACAAAAAGTCTAAAGACAAATAGTTGCATATTAATAGACTTGGGAGTTAGTGTATGTTATAAAAGTTTTAACATGGCAACTGAACTTTATGAAATGGAGAAGACCATACAAAAAAAAAGATGTGTATATGTTTGATTATGTAGGTGTTTTTAGATATGTATGTGTAAGCGATACTTTCATGTGTCTAGTTCTTTTGAAAGTCTCATAAGCTAACTAGAAGGGAAGAAAGACAACACAAACACAACTCTCAGTTCACTGTACAAAAACTTCATTTTTTGCTTTTTTCTTCCTTAATGACATACAACAGGGGACCCGTAAACAAAAAGAGAAAGTCATTTGATACAAGCTAGAATGCAGTTCAAAAATATATAATAAAACAAAATTAATAAAAAGCAGGTCTCTTATCCCTTGTAGTTAGAGGAAATAGTTTGAATACAGCTTAATATGATGTACAAAATATCACACAGTGATAAATTGCTAATAAAAAAATAAAAACACAAAGAAAAGAGAGTCCTTTACCTTGGCCTCTGACTGGTAACAGATTTTTTTTTTAAACTTATTTTCTGAATTTTTCATGTTTTTTTAATCATTTTGCTTTTTTACAAGTTATACATTGTTATTATCAATCACAAGCAAGTTCTATGCCTAGCCAGGAAGAATGATTAACTTATGATACTACAGTATTCTTACATCTTAATAATCATATTCATAATCAAGGAAAAGAAATGCAAGAAAAAAAACAAGGAAATGATGGACATTTACAGCACATAATGGCATCTCTAGTCATCATTTACAACTTCTGTTTCAATTTCTTTTTTGATGTGTCATACTGATTTGTCTTTATTCTGAGAAAGGGGCCATCAGTTACTCTCACTATCCAATAACTGTGAGCCACAGCGGGTTCAACCATTGTAGTATTTACTCCTTAATGTAAAGTAATTGCCTGTAAAACATTATTTTATGCACCCTGTCTGTTACCACTCTTCAACAGAAGCATCCATACTTAGATGTAGTGCAAAGTGGAGCCAAAAAGTAGTTTAATGTGATAATAGGACGTTATTTCCAGCAGCAGTACTATAATATAGTCGAACCAAGATCTTGAACAGCACACTCTACCACGCTGTTTTAGGAAAACAAATCAGAACTATGAATGCTCTTGTCCAAAGTGATTAGGAACAGAGTGTTTACCTCTAGGCAACATTGAACCCTTGGGTCTGAACTCTGACCCGTAGTGTGACCCTGTAGTCTTAAAAATGTGGAGGATGCCCCTTAACCAACTGATTGAACATCTAATTGTATTTTTCCTCTAAAGACAATAAGATAAAATGACTCAAGTAATTTGAAGTCAGGTCAGCTCATAAAGGGCAACTCTTACCTAAAGCAAACCAAGTTTCCTGCAGTTATCAGAAATAACTACAGGACACAGACAGAGATAGACGAGGGGTGTCTCAAAGGAACTTTTTTTCCACCTAAATCAAATGTTCTCTGAGTTTTGTTCAACATCAGCAGCAACAGTAACACATCGGCGAGACTGATTTTGAACCTAGTCATGTTACTTATATAAACTGACACCCACACATCGTAAAAATCAATTCTCTCATCTTTTTTCTCTTTTAAAAAAAAAGGGACCTTTTCTTTCTCCTCCTGAGGCTATTTCTCCCAGCATGCCTCTTCTGAAAGAGACCAGCTTCACATCATTAGCTCTCATGGGAAATGTGCTACTGTGCAACTGATGCACGTCAAATCAACACGAGGGATCCTCACCTCAACACACAAGTGAAGGTAATGTCAAACTTTCTTTTTTTAAAAGCCTGATTAAATTACAGCACGCCAGAAACAAGCACTGCCTACATACTGGCACCCACTTCAGGATGAAATGAAAAAGACGATCTGAAGAGCTCTCATCTGAGGAATCATTTTCCTTAATGCAACTATCATCAGCTCTCCTCAAACCTGAAACGATCACTGCCAACCTTACTCGCAAACCTTCAATGAGAGAAATTAACACTGAACTTCAATTCTGAAATCAGACCACAAGTATTGAAATGATTTAACAATGAAATGTCATTTAAAAAGCATATTCACTCTTTAGCCCGTTGAGTGAGAAACACAGTCTCTCTTTCTCACATGTACACACAAAGTAGGTCCCTGATTCTGACTCAAGACTGACAAGGTCTTTCATAGCACCGTGATTTAACTAGTGCATATTCAAACACGCACACTCTTACAGTGTTCAGTGGAAAGCACCAAATGACACAAACGGCGTCATTTGTTGAGACAGACTGGCCTCACTACCCCTGTATCTCTGCGGACACGAACTGTACTTGTATGATATCCATCTGTAGCTAGTAAATGTGGTGTGAGAGCATCGGTCTGCAGAGTTCACACTGACCATCTGTAGAAATGTACCATGATTGTGGAGTTACGTTCATTAATCTTGTACAGCAGAGTGTCATTTTATCACACACACACACACACACAAAAACACACACACACACACACATAATTAGAGGCTGAATCATGGGGATGCTATAATACTCGGACATACAATGAGACTTGGCCATAAAGCTGAAATTAAAGCTATTTGTTCAACACTGGTTAGCAACTGTCTAATGTTTGTGTCACATCATAGACAACTTTAACATTCTCCAACCCCGAAAATTGCCACCACACACGCTCTACCTGGAGTCTTTGGAATGTAATACATTGAATCCCAATGTAGATGTTGGGCAAGTGTTTTCCGCCCACACTGGGAAACTTAACTGTTATTAGTCATGCCTACATATGTATGCTAGCCACAAGCAATTTGTTAAAAAAAGATCTCAAATGAAATGTTGAGGTGCATTTGTGCATCGTGTGCGATGTGCAGTGCAAGCTGTGGTTTCTCTGTGAAATGTGAGTAGTGTGTCGGCAGGTTGAATGAAATAAAATCAAAAGAACAGAATATTGTAGTGTAGAAAAAGTGTTTCTCCAAAGATTATTATTTGAAAACAGAGCGATTGGGATTTTATAAAAAAAGCAGTGTGATTGGTATAACAAGAAGTCACTGAGGCATCAGAGAATAGTGAGGAATTGAAGGGAGGTGACGTCCTGTGGCGATGACCCAACCAGTGGGGTGCAGGAAAAGTGTGTGTTGGGTGTTATGTGTGTGTGTGTCTGTGTAAGCAGTTGAAATGTGTTCTGTCGTCTTCAGTCTCTTTTCGCCCAGTTGTCTATGTAGGACTCTAAAAATGCAGAAACGAACAAAGTTAGGCCGACAGCCGTTCACAACTCCTCATGACATATCATGAAAGGCAGAAGACATTAGGCTCAAAACATTTATCAATTGGTCATTTAGAGTTGTAAAAATCAAACCATTAAGAAGTCACACCACATCAATAAAGTTAGGGGAAAAGTAATAATTTCACAACTATAGGTTGGAAAATGGAAGCCACAGATCATTAAAATAAATAACCAGATTAGAATTTTGTGAAGTTCAGTTTTTTGTATATAGCCTTAACGGGGGAATGGGAAATGTGTTGAGGTCCACTGCAGATTTACTTAGAACAGTAGGCTATACATGCAATTTTAGACCTAAAGAAAATACAATTCCCAAAATGCAAATCAATAGCTTTTCAATAAACCCCCAACTGGCTGTTAAATATGCTTCTATCAAACTCCACACCACCAGTGTGTAATACGGGCTTCCTGTTAAAGACTTGAAGAAAAATGAACCCCCTATCTCACCAGAATGACAGCAGAATGCTTTCAGACAAAGATCTTGGCAAGTGCATCTGCGCCGGCGCTGGCGATAAAGGGCTGTGAAGAGTGGAAGGCTACGTCATGGATGGCCTCGTCGTGCTTCTTCCTGTGAGCCGTGATCTCCTGCACGCACGTCCTGTTGTCCAGCATCCACAGGCGCACCGAGCAGTCGTGGCCTGCAGGGGGCAGAGGAAAGGGGGAAGCAGAGGAAACAGCTTATTAGGTGCAAAGATCCCTGAGGAATGCAAGGTGCAGGATCCCCTTATATTGTCTTACAAGGTAGACTTAGTGTTTCTTCTTCAATGCATTACATTGTCATTTTAACCGAGATCGCAGATTGTACTGAGGCCTTCTGATTATTTGTGTTTTATCTAAAACATGTATTGTGTTATACAGGTATAGGTGGGGTATAAATAACCTTTTTTAAATCATTTTTTTGAACATTGAAATCTCTCGGTTTACAATGATGTTTGATTGTGAATAAAGTGTGTAGAGGAGAAGAGGGTATTTTTTTTTTTTAAATGAAATAAATTGTAAAGGTTGACTTTACTGTAGAGGAAGCCTGATTCTAAGGTGTAGGCAGCTAAATAAGTACTCACTGCCGGAGATGAGGTAAGTGCCGTTAGGGTCTGTAGTGAGACAGGTGACGGCATCCAGGTGAGCCACCATTGAGTGGACAACTTTACCTGTACAGACACACAAAGCAAGCTCATTTAGACCCATTCACATACTAGAAATAAAAAGAGAGGCGAAAGAAGGAATCAACTGACGAGTCTACAGATAAAAGACCTGCAGATACCTGTCTTGTTGTCCATGAAACGGATGGTGCGGTTCTCATGGGCAGTGATGGAGACGGGCTCAGATGGGTGACTGACAACACGGTTGATCAGCTCACTGCCTGCGAAGGGAGAAAAACCACTCGATTGTTGTTTTATCTGCTTTATTTTTTATCTGCTTTATTTAACTATTTATTTTTTAACGTATCTCAACAGTGACCAATATTACGCTAGAACAAATAGGGTCCTGAACATACCATCCTTGGTCTGTGTCTCTAGCGCAATGATGCTTTGCTCCGCGTTGAGGTCATAGAGCAGTGTCTCTCCAGCGTCGAATGACACCACCACCTGGTTGGGGTCAGTGGCCACAAATGCTACTGATGTGGGTGTGCCGTGCTCTAGGAGAAGACAGGAGGAGGTTCAAGTTGTGAGTCATGGACGCAATGCAAAGCTCAAAAGCATGTCTACACACTCCACATAAATGTCTACCTCTTTCTTTATTGAAGACAGACAGACAGGGAGCCGAGTTCTGAGGGTCCCAGATGCGAATGGTGCCATCGGCTGAGCATGAGGCAAGACGATGGTGAACTGCTGAGAATGTTAGACCCCACACGCTGTCCTCGTGACCGGCTAGTACACTGCTCTCGATGCCCGGATCTGGATAAACAAACACACGTTAAAAAAGGGAAAATCTAAAATTTGAATATTCTTATCCATCTGCAGTTGAGAATGGCTGACCGTAGTTATCATAAGGATCCACATTGAGGTCGGGCATCTTCCAACATCTGACAGCTCCATCTAGACCCCCGCTGTAGCAGGATTCTCCGTCCTCGCCCATGGAGAGCGACAGAGCAGCTCCGCTGGACAGAAAGAGAGAGAGAGAGAGAGTGTTTGCACTGCATCTGGGTGCGTCAGTGACACAGTGGGCGACTGTGGCTACGAGGGACGGTGTGTGAATGTGTATGAATGTTAGTTCCTAGAGCATGGTACACTGCTCTATATGAATGGGTGTGAAAGGGTGAATGACTAGTATGTAAAGCGCTTTGAGGGGTCGTAAAGACTGGATAAAGCGCTATATAAGTACAGTCCATTTACCATTTACAACATTTTAATTTGTATTTGTACTCACCTGTGTGCTCTAAATGTGTAGATGGGCTCAACATCCAATGCTGCGTTCCTGTGAAGGGACAGTCTTTTAAATTTCATTCTTAGTTTAATTTCTTTGCTATGTTTGATTTTACGATTGCACGTTATTATTCCTACTCTAAAAATAAAGGGGTAGGGTTTTTACTTTTTAGAGTGCATGGACTTGTTGAGGTTCCACAGTTTTAGTGTTCCATCCTCGGAGGCTGTGAGCAGCACTGCTTGGCTGGGGTGAAAGGTCAAAGCTCGGATGGCATCGAAGTGGCTGCGTAGTGTGAAACGAGGGTTCCATGTCTTCTTAAACTCGTCTCTGTTATCCTGCATCTGACGGGACACACGTTCAAAAAGAGTCACATATTCTGAGTGTGCACATGTATGTTGGATTACATCCCATGTATTGACCAGTAGATATATGTAATTACATCCATGGAGAGATCGTTGTCATTGGCAACGGTGAGATCAGCCAGTTCACCCAGGTTCATGTCCCCTCCCCCGACGGCATCCATAATGAAGACGTCAGAGGAAAAACCCAGGGCTCCACCTGCAGGTTTGGGGGTGGAAGTTCACAAAAGTTACCCTAAAAACGTCACGGCCTGATAAAGACAGGCTTAGGAAAAGAGAATGGAAAATATAGCAATAAATCTCCCAGGCAAGAGTCCAGTCATCTTGTTTTCTTTACTCCCACATAATGTACCAGCGGATTTATTTATAGGTGTTGGAGCAGTTTTGTAAGTCTACCCCACGCAGGTTTTAAAATGGAACAAGACAGCATCTAAATTTGTTGTCTGGCGTTTAAGCTACAATCATGCGTGTACGGCAGTAGAGGAAAGTCTAAGGTCTTTGATGGGGCATAATGGTGGGAGGGGTCTTACCTTCCCCGGAGCGAGCTTGTCCCGAAACGGAGGGGGGCGGGGTGGGTTTAGGGGGGAAGTCCGACATCATGCCTTGTAACTTGTTCCTGCGGTTCTCTGAACCCGGCAAGAGGAGAGAGACACAAAACATCCAGTCATGCAGATGGGCGGAGGAAGGATGGAGAGGCCAGCAGACGGACAGATAAGAGACAGACGGATGTAGACAGAGGGCAAAAAAATAGACTTCATTCTTTAAATGCAAAACAAACACCCATACAATTTGAATGACTCTTCAATAATAATGCCTTTAAAAAGAGCACAGGGTCACAGCGTAAATATGACTCAAATAATGAAATGTGCGCGTAGAAAAAAGGGCAGCATGCGTGATAACCTTTGAAATGACCCCACCCTGCACCACACAAAATACATCTACGGACAAAGGTGGCGGCTACACAACTCTAAAGAGTCACAGACTGACAAGCTCGTGAAACAGGACAGAGAGACAGGTGGTTGGGAAAAGAGGTCGGTTTTATTGACAAGAAGAGATGCCAGGACACAATGAGAAGTAAAAGATAAAAAAAGTGAGCAGGGAGGGGGAGGGGTGGGGCGCAAAAAAGACAGATACACTGGTGGCAGTGATTCTGGCAGTGCTGATGATGTTGCTATGGCAACAGCGTACCTAGCTCCCGTCCGTCCCCCGAGATCCGGGCCTCTCCCGCCCCCTCCCCATCCTCCCCCGAGCCCAGGAAGTCAAATTCACTGAGGGCGTCTTCCGAGTCGTCTTCGTCCTCCTCATCCTCCGGGTCCAGGTCCGTGGTCATGGGCTCCGACTGGACATGAGAAGAGAGAGCAGAGCGTTCATAATGTGACGAGTCATGAATAAAGTTTGCGTTAAGACATTCAGGTGTTCCTCGTCTTCCCAACTTCATTTCTAAATCTCACATCTTACCTTTACACGGGACTTTTTGTTCTTGCGCGGTCCATCAATGCAGTCAGTGGCCATGCCTTGAAAGTCATCTTCCTCGTCACTGTCGTCTTCATCGTCGTCCTCGCAGCCATGCAGGAAGGGGATTTTATCGAGCACCGAGCTGCCCAGATGTTCCTTAGAGTTTTCCTTGCCCGCGTTCCTACAAATGCAAACAAACTTTTTCAGTCAAAAAGGACAAAAAGATAATGCAGGACAATACAGGTTGACCTCAATTATACTTATTTATATATAATACCATATTATAAGAAGTTTGGCCACAGCAGTCTTCATTACAGTTTAGCTTTTTAATAAATATTATTATTGTAGAAAAGTTTTATGGATACACGTGCTTTTTCATTTACTTTTCTACTTGTAAATAATACTTTTTTGAATAGATTCCTGCTAACTTTTTCTTATAATCTTACCATGTTGTCATGGTGGAGGATGCCCTCCGTTTTAGACATCCTTTCTGCGTCTTGTTCTGTTGGCTTTTGAGATCAGGATGTGCTTTTTGTTTCACTGTCTTCACATTTCTGCTACAGATAAATGCTACTCACAGAGCTGCCTCAAGATACAATGATGACTCATGTTCTGTCTCACCTGCAGTAAGTAAGTTCTCCTACCGATAATAACCTAACTGCACTTTAGCCTACTGTTGGTTTTCTGTCTGCTAGACCATTTTCTAGTTTCTGGCATAGCACTGTTTATAGCGATTTTGCACAAACTAATACATAGATTTTTCTAATGGGTCTTAGTCAGATGATCTTAAGAGGAGCGGTGTGTGCACTGCCAAAAAAGCATACCATAATATCTCAAGGTCTGTGCATAGACGATCATATCAAGATGAGTAAATTAGGATGTCAGTATTTGCATTGGTTTGATAAGGTAGAAAAATGTTTGCAGTTTTATACCAGATAAGATGAATATATTATCTTTAATTCACATGATGTATCATGATTTAGGCCTTGTGTAGCAAACTGTGGTTTTTTGCATTTTTCTGATAAAAATGGAACACTTATTTAATAATAATAATCATACATGTTATTTATATAGCGCTTTTCCTGGAGCTCAAAGCGCTTTATAAGCAAGTAAAAAAAAATGATGCAGGGTTCTCACCTCTTGATTTGTTCCTCTATCTGTCTGACCAACAGCGACTCCCCCCCCGCCCGGGGCTCGGGCTCAGGTGAGCTTTCAATGGGGGCAGGCCCGTTAGCCTCGGGGCTGCTCCGCCCGAGCAGCGAGCGCACACGCTTAGACCGCATGTCCAGAATGGTGTCTGAATAACCCACCTCCTCAAGATATCTATATTCACAGGAAAACCACATATGAATATATATATATAAACACATTCATAGGATCTAGTCATTGGAGTGTAGATCACAAATGTAACACTTATGATAAAGTACTAATGAAACATATTAGTATATTACTGAGATCAAAAGGAGCTGATGACAGCGAGGCCTTACTTGCGTAGTAGCTGACGTCCCTCCTTCCAGGACATCTGATTGGCTGGCTCAGAGTCTGACTCAGCCGGCCCATTGGGAACTACAGAAAGGATTGGTCAATAGTGATGCAACAGCAATGAGCAGAACATTTGAAAAGCAGCACCGTTGAGTGTCTTCTGAAAGTAAAGCCAAAGTAACAGATAATGTAATCACTTACGTTGGTCTGCCTCTGTCTCTGGTTTCTTGTCTCCGGGACTCTGGTCGTTTCCCGTCTTAAGCTTCTGGTGTTTAGCCCTGCAACCCCACAAAATACCACATGAGGGCAGTACGACAAGCAAATATAGGAAATCCTTTAATGATCAAATGACAGACAGCTGTCTGAGTGGATAACAGACATGAGGGACAGAAAGAAGGAGTTTGCTGCCATTTGTCTGACCTCTCTTGTTTCAGGGCGTACTCCAGCATTTTGATCCGCCTCACCAGGTCCTGTTTCATGTTCTCCTGCCCCTTCCTCTCACCCTGAAGGAACGCCACCTGAGCCTGAAACACATATACAGGATGGTAAGGGACACAAAGTACCTTTAGAAAAGGCACACACATACAGTATAGCAACATCATTAAATACATTTCAATTGACACTGTAACTGCATCAATATGTATCTTAATTTAAGATAGACGCTTTTAGATCAACAAAGATCACAAGCAGAGTCCTTGAATGGGAAGAAAAAAGTTTGATGTGACAAGCATAGCAAACATGACTTCTGAGAACCCAGAGGAATAAGTAGAGGGTTGTAGAACAGGGCTCTTATTTTTAACTTCTCCTAACCAAGGCCTCAGTGCGCATCTGCAGAAGAAGAAAAACAAGACACACACTGGCCAAATTCAAAACCCTCTTTTAAAACACATCCTTCCTTTGTGTGCTTCCCCTCTCATTTTCCTTCCGCTTCCTTCCTCACTGAGCCGATAAAAGGCTTACCTCAAGGAATGAAAATATTCACTGCCCATTCTTGCCATATGGCAAACAATTAAAGTGTTTGTGAAAAGAAGAAAAATGTGATAATGAAAGAATTAAGGGTGATAACACTGTCAAGATTTGACGAGGGTTTTGTTTAGACAGGATCTTCCTCTTGGTATTGCATCATAATGCAAGACTTGACAAAGGTGTGAAAGGGATCCTGGAGCGGATGAGAAAGTTTGATAACACATTTTAAAACATGCTGTGTTTAGCAGCAGGTGATGATTTACAGTGGGCAGTTTCTGGCCTCTGTTGGAATAGAAAAATGTGAAGAAAAAACAACATACTGTAGATCCTAGTTAGAAATAGGGTAGTAATGCCACTGCAAGATAACACAGTATGACAATTGAATCAAAATGTGTAAATCCGCTTTTAAAGTGTATCGAAAAAACTCAAATGAGTGTATGTGTGAGTGCGCACGTTCAATTTTACAGACAGGAGCACATTATTTTAAAGCTCTTAATAATAACAACCCAATTCAACATACCATAGTGCTGCTAACATCTATTCTAAACTAATGTGTTTTAGTTACATGACTATTTATGTATTAATTATAGTCACTTGCTATCTTTTATCAGATTTGAAATTCAGTTTATTAATATGATTCAGGTTTCATCCCTTTAAGGGTCATAATAGTAATAATAATACAAAGAAATAGAAAAACGACTATATACTGTACAACTATATACTATAAAAATGTCATACCGTTACAACCCTAGTCAGAAGTAGGTTAAAAGGCCTGTTTCTACTCTCAGGATTTGCATACAGGTGATTGTAGGGACAATTGTTTTGCATTGTCTCCATCTCCCAGTCTTTTTCTTTCTCTCTCTGTGGTGCTGGAGCATTAATACCCGTTGTTTTACAGTCCATCTCTCCTCTGCATGTCTCTGTCTGTGTCCACGAGTCTGCTCCCACGCGCATACACAGTTCGGTATAACTAGAACAGTCTAAAAACACTATCTCATGGGGCAGGCACTCGGTCTACTTGAGAGGGTAGTCAATCACCCAGGAAAGAGCACACACACACAGACACACACACACACACACAGTAATGTAACTGGCTGGGAGGGCGAGTGTAACACATAATAATCTGCCAAGCAAACCTTACTGCTGCTGCTGCTGCTGCTGCTGCTGAGTAATCCTGATTAATGCGATGTGATTTTACATGCTTAGCTGAGAATTTTGGATAATTGTCAAAGCTAGCATGTCAATAGTGCAGGCCAGATCTAAGAGGGTGTGAAATACAGATAACGACAATGTTTTGTTGGAAAAAAGCAATCAGAGAAGAGACTGAAAACAGCATTTACTGGCATTTTTGTATTAAATGACTTTAACCATTAACCATTATTTCTCTGTCGGTCTACTAATTAAATAGACTTCTAATCAGTGCATCTATAGTAAACGCTAACATGCTATCATTATAATGTCATCTTCAAAGTAAACTTGCAAACATGTTTGCTTCTATTGATAAGGGTAATATCGAAGCTAGATCCACAATAATTACAAAGCTCTGTTCTGATAGTGTTGCTTGTTTTGGGTCAAGTAGAGCCAACTTGGGTAAAACCAATTCAGTTCAAGAGTAGGCAAAGTAAGATACGAGCTCCTCTGTACACGAAAAAACACATCTTTTACAGAGATTTTCTTTCAGTTCAGCATTGATAAACAAACCTCCTCATAGACCATGACCTAAAATCATCCGAGGGTCAACTAGTTGCAGATAGGTGGATGCTGGGCACTTCCCCTAGTTAGCATATGTTATTAAGCGCTAGGTCATATTTACTGAACTGAACAAATAGTTTAAACCAACAGCAGATTACTAAAAGCAGTCATAGTAATGTATGTCACCCTACCATGAACAATCATTTGCTCATTTACTTATGTTCATGTGTATGTTTAAGTGTTGCAATCGCTTAGCTGAAACAATCAAACAAAGTTGGTGACTAGTAAACTAAATTATTAAAATCATCAACGATCTTTGTAATTTCCACCTCTAGAAGGAATGTGTCTACTTCATCCTTCAGGGGCAAGGCACACAACTTCAACTCCTACTCATACACACAGACGAGCTACAACCTGCTCACACACAGAGATAACTATCACACCCCTGTGCGCCGTGATCCCAGAAGGACAGGTTCATAGGAGTGTCCAAAACTTTAAAACCCTGACACTGCTTTATTGCCCAAGATAAAGCCATGGCTGCACACACACACAATTATTAAGATGACAATGAACCCACACTGTAAGAACTGCCCTTTTCTGAATCATAAAGGCAAAACACAGGGATGAGTCTGTCAAAGGGTAAATTGTATGTCATTCTCCATCTATTACTTAACTACTAGTTATTTGGCTCTGACCTGGTTTTACTTGCTCTTCCTTTGTACAACATGTATCCTTGAAAGTGGTAGGATAATAAGGTTCAGTGGTAAAGAGTAGATGATTTTTCCGGGTACAAGAACAAATGCAGTTTGACAGATTAGCTTGTGAGGGAAAACAAGATCACAAAACCAATACCCGTATTAAATTGTGTGAATCCACTAACAAAAACATGCATGGCATTGTATTGTTTTTAGCTTTCTCTGTTTTTGTTGTATTATGCCCTTTGTCTGGTTAAGATGCTTGTTTTACTCGTATGTGGGACCTGGGCCAACAGAGGTGAGACAAGGAACTCCATTCATTAGCTGTTACGGTGTTCTTATTGACCCGTTATATACAGTAAGAGCCAAACTGGCGAAGGTCAGCTCATCAAGGTATTCTAGAGAAAGATATACTTAAGCTGAATATTGTTCCATGTTGAGGAATTACAAATTCATACTTCAAAGTCATTTGATATAGTCCTGCAAACACAGATGCTGTGGTTTTACTAATTGTATTATGTTGGTATTCTAACAACATACAAAGGAACCTTGTTGCGGGCAAACCTTTCGTGCCATCTGATCTGTCTTTCCTGTGGGGGGGGTTTTCCTCGGTGTGACCAACTGCTGCTGACCTTTCCAGAGTTTGTTGTAGCATGGAGAGCTGACACATTTAGCCTTTTCTGTCAGTCTCCCTTTACTAGCTCCAGAACAGGGTCAAGGGCAGCTTTCCTCCTCCACTGGCCACCCTCCATCTTCTCATCCCTTCATCCCCATAAGAGCATCAAGGAGCCAGCAAGTAGAGCAATGAACTTTTCTGGGACAGGGTGCTTTGATGGAGCATATCATAGTGTGTGGTATTCAGCGTGAGAACGACAACATCAAAAGTTGGGCTGGTTGCCTAAGTTGGATTTGAAGATGATTGAAACGCAATGGGAAGCAAATAAACTGCATGTCATGAACGTTTTTAAATAAAGGGGCCCGGGGAAACAAATCTAATCATGATTTTCCAGATTTCAGGGGAAGAGCAGAGAAATAAATATGAGGGAATTACAAACTGATAAAAAAAGATACCTATAATAAGGGGGAAAAACACATCACTGCGTGTTAAACAGGAGCTCTGTAAGTGAACGAGGCCGGCACATACTGTAATAATATGGCACATATGGATGTCATATTTGTGTCATAGCTGAGAGCGCAGAGCTATTAATTAGAGATGTGTACCCAGGGGCCCCCCTGGCCAACACTCAACAGGAAGTGATGTCAACTGGGTCACCAGTAATCTATTCTACACAACTACTGACTGGTTAATACAGTTAATTAGCTGAAAATGAGAATAATAGAAAGAGGTAGTAACAGGTAAAGGTTCCCTGTTCTCTATAGAATAACGTGAGTGACTTTGCTGCTCAATCTGTTCATATAATAAATTATAATGAGTATCAGGTTAAAATAAGTCTGCTCAGGCAGTGCAGTGGTAATGTAATTTGATATAACATACTGGAAGAAGCCTCATGTGTGTCTTAAGAACAGAGAGACAAGGCCACTGCCACCTGTCCTTTTTGCTGCTGTCCTATGGTTGCGCTGGGACGTCCCACCTGGCCCACTGCAGGGAGGGTCTTCATTCCTGGCATGTCACATGAGACGCGAGAGCACAGGTGGCCCTTCACGCTGAAAACCCATTCAGGGAGACAGTACATGTGTTACAGTCTCACTAGGACGCGCTGTGCTACAAAAACAGACATCCACGCAGCCGCACAGAGACTCACATGGTCATCAAATAATGGTGATGGTTTTGCAAAATGTTGCATATAGCTTCCCTGTCCTGTTAGCTTTACAAATGCCATAAAAGCTGAAAATGCCATGTATAGTTGCCATGTGAGTAGCATACATGTACAGTATGGTGCTAACTGTACAGGATATAGCCCAGGGGGGCTCCTAACTGGCATGTTGATAGCACTGCCAGCATGCTGGCAACAAAAGCCAAAGGCCTGTGGCCTGTGGGTGTTAAAATGTAAGCTAGGTCAATTTTTCAGCCTGGCACTCTAGCAATCCCTTCTTTCTCTCAGCACAGGACGTGGTACTAATTGTACCCATGAAACCAGACCATGTGTAGCAAATACGCACACGCAAACAAAGTTCCATAACAAGCACTAATGGCTTGTTGGACATAGCGATGGCCCGCTTCTGCCTTCCATTCCCACTCCTTCACACACGACTTTAAAAGCAGCGAACAAAACCAGTTTGTTATTGTTCATCCATATTTTATCACAGCTCCTATTTATAACTACATGGGTTTGAGTCAGGGGCAAAGTGGGATGCAGAGTATCAGAAGAGAGCCTATGATATGCTTTTTTTATCTGTGATTTTGTCAAGCTCATAAACTCCAGAAGATATATCAACGTAATTACAAGCAAACAGCGGTTACAGGAGAGAGAGACCACAAATGGGTAGGAATGAAAAGATATACTGTTCATCCCTTAATTCCCTCAAACACATCTTTGAATGTGTGCATGTTTACCAAACCTGCTTTAATCCAGGAACAATTTGATGAGTAGGCACAATCTTCTGCCTCACACAGTTATAGCTGCATGCATTCAGGGGTGTTGCGTAGTAAAACCTCTTTCTTCTGCTGTCAGTCTCTAACAAGGACAATTAGGGAACCCATGCCTTGCTCAATAACATTACTATAGCATTGACTCACACGTTCAACATCGATTGTTCTTGCCATTTAAAGACTTCAACTGAAAACCTTTAATAACACAAGTTCACTAATAGCATTGAGGGCAGCCAGCATGTGTGTTTGTAAGTAGCAGGTCATAGCATGTGTATATCTTTTATAGTTTAGTTGTTGTAGGATGGTAACCAATGACAATGTAAGAAAGTCAAAAAGAGTACGATTGACTTAGAAAATACAACTGCATTACTTACGTATAGACTAAGTGTAGACCCTTATTCAAAATGTGGATATCATTCCAATGCCACCAGATACACATTTACTACAAACCACTCAATTAGATTAGGGCCTCAAGGAACTTTATCCGAGGGATGTTTTGTAATAAAAGTTGATTTCATGCAAAAACTGCCAGCAGCCCAAACTGTCACCCTGATAACTTCCTCTCTCTGTTTGCTAATTGTTTGATGGATCAATAACTTAACTATTAACTATTTTAATAGAAACTGCCCTTAAGTGAGGACACCACTTTGACAACAGATGCTCACATTACTCTCATTGTCAAATGCAGAGATTTCCAAGTAAACTCACAGCAATGTGTTATCATCTTTAAAAGCCACATATTACCAAATGTGTCCCCAGAGCACATAAAAGCCATCTTAATGTGAATTTACAAATAAATGTTTTTTTGCAAAATGACCATCTTTAAAAAGAGTCTGGTACAGGCATATTTTGGATGTGCATCTGCATTAATAACAAGGATACACTGCAAGGTAGCCACACCTAAACTCTGTTTACCTGCCTTTATTATTTGCTGGACAACAGGCTTTCTATAGTAAGCTGAACAAGGCTGACCTTTCTAATCTAACTCGGTAGTGTAACTCTTTGTGAGTGAAATGTTACTTAACTGATTATATGGACAAAAGGCGTATAATAATGCTTCCTGAAAATATGTTATTTATGTTTAAAATGTACGAGTGCCCGTTTGGTTTTAGGTGATCTGGTGGAGGTCACTTCATTGTTATGTACTGTCTAGTAATCATACATCCTGGTCAATACAGTACACTATGATAGGGTGTAATGTTAGCCAGTTAGCATTGTGGCATCCCGAAACTGATTGATTGTAGTGCATGTGTGCTGTCACAAAGCGACACTAAAGGAGCTCCTGCCATACCCGCTCTGGCCTTTATTCGGATTTGCAAACGCAGGCTAAATGATAAACAAATTTACCCTGAGTTCGTCTCTCTCTGCCTCCCAGCGGTATTTCTCGGCCTGGAAGCGTCCCCACTCGTACTGGATGAAGTGTAGGATCCCAGGAAGCGACATGCCCGAGTCCCCGTCCTGTAGCTCCCTAGCCTGGGACGATCCGGGCATGGCCCCGGCTGCTGCCGCCGCCGCCGCTGCTGCCATCACCCCTGCCGCCGCAGCTGATGTCGCCGGGCCCGGTGCTGCTTTGGGCCCGTTTGGGTTGCGCCCCGCTCCGCTGCTACCTCCGGAGTTCGGGTTTGGTCCTCCGCCGGATCTATCCGCCTCCATTTTAACCGTTCAACCTTTCGCCAGGATAAGGAGGTGGAAACAGGCAGAGTGTACGAACAATAATAATAGAAAAGTACCTCGTACCCTTCTTCCAGCCCAGCAGCACTCCACTATAGTCGACCCTCTTTTCTTCCTTTTTGCACAAGCACAGAGCAAAATTACTATTCAGTTAGCAAAATACTACACTTCCGCTTTCAAAACATTCAAAATAAAACACGACAATGAAGATACATATTTGTAAAATTGTGGCCTGTTTAGTTACCGATTTGCCATATTTATCATACATTCCTATTTATAAGTGTATGCTAAAATGACTCAAACATATGGGTTTTAAATGCATACAACTTAAGACAAATGTTTAAATGTTGTTTGCGACTTTTACTCTGTAAATCCCGGATTTGTTTCCTCCTCCTTGTGTTTGCTTTTGGAAATACCCAATGCGGGTGACAAATAAAGGGCCATGTTTGCAGTAATACACACTGAACATGTCGATAGGGGAGTTCATTTCCTGCCATTTTGTGAGCAGGAATTTTGAGGACAGTGAAGTTGGCCAACATTATCCACAACTGTGTTTCCTGTTTGAAAACGTTGCATTAAAACATCTCCACAACACAATGAAGGCTTCTCAATACTCTAATTTCCCCTCCTCGACTCCTCCGCTCGCATCTCCTGTGGGCGGGACACAAAGATAGGAGCCGAGGAGGGGAGTCGACGAGGGGAAATTAGAGTATTGAGAAGCCTTCAATGAGCGGTCGACCGCTATTTTGTGTGCCATACAATCCCAACAGTTCTCAAAATAACAAAGAAAATCGTCAACATGCATCCTCTTAATATTATTTGCAGTATGTAGAAGTGCAAAGATTTCATAACATATTTCTAATGTATTGTTTATTTATATTTATTTTTACAAATGTTCACATACAGTTGCAGAAAGAGAGAGAGAGCGAGAGAGCAATGCAATGTTGAACATAATTGTTATTTGTTGTGTGAAAGTAACCTTTGGCCCAGCAAGAGTTTTGATAAGTATTCGCATTACATTTTTGTGGGAATACGTTTTCGAAGATGCCCCTTTTATTTTGAAGAATTGAAGGCGGAAGTGTTTCTGTTGTTGCTGCGGACATTGGGCATTCGGCAAGCGTGATTCGTGCAGATGGGTTTCATGGTTGTGTTTGGGTCAGGCTACATAGTATGGCATTTTCGCATGCGATTTGCGTGCAGTTAGCTGTCGATTTCTTGATAAGATGTTAGAGACTCTATTTCAACCACAACTGCACAAATACTAGCTAAAAAATGAATATGTATTGTTGTGTTGTCTGCCACCGATTAAGCCTGGTTTGCTCCTCTGCTACCAGAGCATGCTAAAATGGACCATCATGAATACCAAATATAGTACAACAAAGTTAATAGGCTTAACGTTGTCAATGCTTCTGATAACATTGCTAATGCATGATGGGATGGACTGCAGTTTATTTACAAGATACATTATGCATCCAAATGAAGGTAAGTTGTAATTGTACCATCCTGTTTTTAAAGATTGTTAATGCTGCTTGTTTATATATGAAAGTTAACCTTGCATGAAGCTATGGCTGCCCTACTTTTACATTTAAAATAACAGATTATTGCTAGCATAATTTAGTGCACTGCTGTCTTTTTCAAATTAAAGCAGTCCTCTGTTTCAATTTTAAATGAGCATAAGGTGTACCATACAGTCAAGGCATCTTCTTACATTCCCTTACCCAGGGATTATGAAAAAAACAGAATTACTACATTTGTATATATTTGCTGTCTTTCACAGGTTGTCTTCAACGGTATCCCTTTACTGTTACACTAATGGGGACTTAAGACCCACCACTGGACTAATCTATACTTCTCCTGAGAGGAACTGGAAAGTAAAATCAGTTGCCATGCGTGTCAGTCTGTGCCAGGGCCTGTTATCTGGCGCCATCCTCCTCAACCTCCTCATCCTCTACTTCGTGTCCCGGGCCCAGCAGCAAATGATGGAGAAGAGGAAGGAGCTTGGCAGGGGCACGAGAAGGTCAGCCCTACCGGCCTCAGGTCTGGGGGGAGGCCTAGGGGTTCTTGTAGGAGTTGGAGGTGACCTTGGAGTGGGCGGAGGTGAGGGTCACAGTCGTGGCCAACGCGTGACTGTTCTTCTTCGGGAGTTTGAAAACTTTGAGAATTACGTTGGGGATGTGGCTAACTCCTTCCTCCGCCAGAGACCCGAGCTTCCCTTCTTGGCTGTAGCTGACATGTCTCCGTACCCCCCCCTGCTGCTCCCAGAGGGGGCGCGCCTTCTAGTGCTCTCGCCCAGCCCGGACCAGCCACCGCAAGCTCACAGGCCTGAGTTTCACGTCCAGACAGAGTTTGTGCTGCTGGTGCCTGATGGAGTAGAGTTGGAACAACCTCGGGCTATTGAAAGGCTCATCAGGGAGCTGGAAGGTGAGGGTGGGGGGCCTGTGAGGCTGGTGGCTTCCCCTGTGCTGGCTCGATCGGCTGTGCAGTGTCTCCACCTGCGGGTGAACCTCAGAGAGTGGACAGCCACCTACTCGCCGGCTGCGTCTGGGAGCAGTGGGAGTGTGTGTACGGCTCTACAAGGAGATGCAGTTGTCCTCATTCGCACTGAGGATCTATTTAACCTCTCTGTCCCTCTGGGGCGGCCCCTTTTCTCCTCGCTCTTTGTCCAGACTGCCTTGAGAGGCTGGAAGGTCAAGCTGCTGGAGAGCCCCTGTTTCGCCGCAAACCACCGGCCCCTCTTCAGCTCCGCTCACAACCAATGGAAGGCCGACACGAGATTAAAGGAGACGACCGGGAAGCTCATGAGGAGTTTTGGTCTAAAGCGACTCCTGCTGTCCGATGGGAAGGAACAGTGGTATGGCTGTAGTAAAGAGACGCCTCGCTGCTTTGGCACTGTACAGGACGACACTCCAGACTACCTTTATCTGGATCGATGGACACCTCCCTGCTGCCTGCGGGCTCTCAGGGAAACCACCAAATATGTTATCAACATCCTGGAGACCTCAGGCGTACGCTACTGGCTGGAAGGGGGGTCTCTTCTGGGCGCTGTCCGTCATCAGGACATCATCCCATGGGATTATGATGTGGACCTGGGCATCTACCTGGAGGATATTCCCAACTGTGATCACTTGAAGAACCTCGACTCAGGCTCTCTTGTGGATGCTAACGGCTATGTGTGGGAGCGTGCAGTGGAAGGAGACTTCTACAGGGTCCAGTACAGCGAGGCCAACCACCTGCATGTTGACCTGTGGCCGTTCTATCCGCGTAATGGCGTCATGACAAAAGACACATGGACAGAACACAAGCAGGATGTGGAGTTCCCGGAGCACTTTCTGCAGCCGCTGGTGCCCATGTCCTTTGCCGGCATCACCGCCTACGGCCCCAACAACCACCGAGCCTTCTTGGAGCTCAAGTTTGGAGAGGGCGTTATTGAGAACCCCCAGTATCCCAACCCCACAAAAAAGAGGCTGGACAGAAGCAAATTATGAGAGATAGAGACTCCAAAGCCTGTTTATGTTGTATTATATTTGTTTACTTAAAAACACTGAAAATGTTGCCTCAATTTATTTTATTGAAAGAAAAAATATGATGCCTGAAAACTAATACGGTACCAAAAAAACTGTATTTGCTTTCTATTTTACAACAGTTATATCACCACTATTATCTACTGCCTGGTCAAGATTTCTTCATCATCAGTATTTGGATGTATAATCAAAAATGTTTTCTGCCTTTCTAAGTTCAATGCAATAGTGCAAATTCAAAATGGTCGAAGACTGGTTTTACTACATGGTGCACTAAATCTGTACTGTAAAGTACACATATGACTGCTGTAAAGATGATACATACTACAAATGTATTGTCTTGTTAATAGGTGCAAAGTACTTTATCTTAAACAGTATTTAAGATTATGTACAGAATAATTTATGCACTTGTACTTTCAATTTTGCACAGTTTGTGAATAAATGTTAATGTGTATTTATGCCATTTGGCCAATACATCACCATGTTGTGAAATGAGAAACAAATCATCCTTAACCCTGTTATTGTTGGCAATAGGGGAGGTTTATATGGCCTTAGTATTCAGTAAAAAACATTGACTGGAATTTCCTCGATTAATAACCCTTAGCTCAGTTATGTGTGACTACTGAGCGCCCATTATTTATTTACTGAAATTGAATTCCAATTAAAGAGATTAATCAAAGCAAATATTTTAATTGTGAAGTTGGACATACAGACTTACCAACTTCTCTGGGTACAACATGTTTCCTATAATGTTGTTGCTTGTGTGTGATGTATTAAGATGTAACCCCAATTGATGAACTAGTCAAATAAATGAATGTTTTATTAATTTGTTTTGAGGGTTGATGGCAAATACACACAGTATAAAGGAGGGTTGCAATTCTTTTTGAACACCAGGTGGCACAACACACTTGAGTATTATCTGGCCTTTACAACTCCTAAGCTTCTGCACTAAGTTGTGTTAACCATACTGTTAACAGCATTATGGGAGTTCTTCAGCCATATGGCATGAGCCCAGGGGGTGGGGGGTTATAACAGGACACACAGGAATGCAACTCGCTTGTACGTCAGACTGTCCCAATGGTGGTGTATTTGCGTTACTTACTTAATGTAGGATAACCAAAATTGTTCATAAATGGCTGTGGGGTTATTTTTGGATTAAAATAAATAGGAATCTCAGTACATATTAAATCAGTTTTCCCTCTTGCATGCTGCCATAGTATATAATCTGGAAATGACTGACTCGAACTAGAGTTTTCATGAGGCAACAAATATATTTTTCTTTGCAGATTGTAGTGCATGCAATTAAAACACACACCCCTCTCTCACGATGTTAATGAAAGTGACAACACTCTTCAACCAAGTCTCGTAAAAATAGGGCCAGTATTCCTTCCTGTAATCTTGCTGGCAAACAAATCAAAACTATAACCTACTTGACGGAGTTACCAAAACAATGGCCAGGAGACCAAATAATAAATTAAAAAAAAGGCCTTTATTGTTTACATCCTTCAGACAGTAAATTCAGACTGTAACCTGGGAAGATTTGAAACACTAATAAATGTACAACTACCATGTGCACACGCACAACACAGATAATATGCGCGGACCAGACAGATGTCCATATAGTGAAAGATCTCAGAAGGGAATGATAAAATCTTTACAACCTTCCACCAAATGCTTAACATATTATACATTTGACTGTAGAAATGATGAGGCCGCAGGACTGCAGTGATTTCCTTTTTTTGACCATCATGGGATATACTGCAAAACTAGAACAGTATAAAAGCTGATAAAGAATACAGACTTGATGAATTTGTATTGAACATTAGTCAAATATATCCCAGTAATTTGGTTGCTTTTAACAGTTAATGATATGGATGGAAGTAATACACATTCAATAGTGCAACTGCAGTTAATCATACATACATGGCATATGGTGCACACATTGAATGCATGTCACATTTGAAAATAGACGTGTAGCTATAGGGTGCCACCAATACAATTCATACCATCACTTCTTTTTTACAGTCTCACAAGTCTACCACTGCTAATATGAAAAAGAATATTCCAAAAGGATCAGCTTTTACAAAGAGTCTACAATCTAACCCACAACATGTAACTGCATTTTGGAGTAACTAACATGTCAAAACATACGCTAAAAAAATCTCTTTGGATTTTGATTAGGGAAATAAATAGAAATTAAACAAATTATCAGAGGCATTAACGATGACATACATGTAGGCCTGAAGCCCATATATAATTAGTATTTCATGATTATGTCCATCAAAGGCAAACTTAAACAGGTTTATGTGGAGACATGCTTAACTTTGACTTAAATCCTTTCAGTTTTCAGGCCCCAACAATCAAAACAAACTAGCAGTCCATTGCTGCTATTTGATCAATATAGCAAAATCCTTGTAGTGGAAGGACTTGTTAGTGACTTACACATCACATTAAGTCACGCTTTACACAATGTCAAACAAATGTCCTTATAACAGTCTGTGCTTTAACATGCATCTGTGCATTGGTTATATGATGGTACCTACACAGAGCAACAGCAAGTAAAATTGAACATGTAGGCTTTGGTTAAAAAATAAAAATCTCCTTGGAAATGACATTCAAAGTTAACGGGTGTTGAACGTTTTCCTTGTTTGGGTGATTTTTGGTCTCAGAATATTAAAAGTACAGTCTTCAAGCCATAGTTAAACCTGAGGTTGTGTTGCCAGCCTTCACACCACCGTCCATCAGAAGAGGCAGAAAGGCTTGGAGGTCAATCTGTTTCCATATATATTGACGTAGTTTTAAGCCCTTGAGTTAAAAGTTCCTTCATTAAGCATAGGGGTATTGAAATAGCATCAAGCATGTCCTTTTGTGCGGCTGAAGAGGATATTATTTCCTTTGTGTGCTATTGCTTTTTACCATGAGAGAGTCTTCGTACAGACACAAATAAAATAAAACGTCTAGAACAACTAATGTAGTGTCTTTTCTCTTGAGGACAGTCTCGGCCATTTCAATGCAGGGTATATGGAATATAACTTAGTTAAACTAGTGTTTCATATGCTTTAAATATGACACATTTAAACACAAGACATGAAGTTTAAATACATGACATGATATCTGCATTAAAAAGGGGCTTTAAGGATTTAAAATAAAATACACAAAGTAAAAAAGAAGATTGTGACTAACAAAAATCATTTAAAAAAAGGTACTGGATTCCAGATGGAGAATACGAAAACCTTTTCTTGAGAAAAACCAACGGCAAGCAGTTATGTGGTCCCTGTCAACTTTTAAAGTCAGACATTTTTGTGTTTTCCCCCACAAAGTCAACAAGCTGCCCTAATGGTCAACACCAGTAGTGTGCAAAATGGTGAAAATGTAACATTTAATTTTTAAATAAAATTAGATGGTTGAGGGTCACTAGAACAACCCCTTGACATAGTGGAGGTACACAGTGATTTGGTGAACACCTGTTGTTTACAACTTGGCCAAATGTAAAATGTCTGACATAAAAAATTGAAGAGGACCGACCATATGCAACATTAGTAGCCAGCCTAATGTACAATTCTGCCTCTAAACAAGGAAACAAAAGTCCCTGTGAATATGATGGATTTGTAATGTCCGCCGTAACTCTTTTGCACTAAATAGTGTAGAGGTAAGACAAAGTTTCATTTCATCATAGTCCATCCTCTCTTTTCTACAGGGCATAAAAAAGGGGTTAAGAACCTCAGGTTTTGCAGGAGTGTCAAATAAGTGAGTGTATCATTGATGGTATCAGCAGCTGGATTACATGGCCGACTCTCTTTCACCAGACGGAGACTTCTTCTCTTCACTGTCCCTCCCACCTCGCCTCTCAATGAGCGGCGAGTTCTCCGGGGCCGAAGCGGATTGGTCCCCCTCCAGCCTGACCTCGCTCAGCTCTGCTCCCTCCTGTCGTTGGGCCGTGCGGTCCACAAAGTGCTGCAGGATCCCAGCGCCGAAGGCATCGCCCTCTACATTAATCACTGTGCAGGTACGGTCACTGAAGAGACACAGAAGGGAGGGCAAACCACATTTATATACAGTGTTTATGCAGGTTTCAAAAGGTTACATTTTGGACTTTTAAGACCAAATTGAATTAAAATGAATACCCATCTGTGTTTTGTGATCATACCGTGTATGTACAAAGAAATAACAGTAACTTAGAAAAAAGAAACGTCCTAGACTTGAATGCATAGAAGAACATTGATGTAATCCCACTATACAATATTAACAAAAACTCAAAGCATGACGGTCACCATGGAGATAGACTCATGGATGTGCCGCAGTAAATACTGCAATGTGGAACATTTTTTATTGTGATCCAGTTCTCGGCTGTGCAAAACATAAATAAATTCAGACGCCCCTTTTAAATGTTTCCAGTCAACACATCAGTATAACATTATCAAGACCTATCAAATCATTTTCTTTTAAAGAGGCCAACATTTCAGAACATTTAATAAAAGACATATTAAGGAAAGCGCTCTGTAAATAACTGTAAGGTATGTCATAACTGTTGCTTGGTTGTTGTGTTCTGTGTTTTTCCTAAAATCCCAAAAGTTGTGTACTTACACAAGCCAGTCAACAGCCAGGATGAGAGAGATTTCTTTGGTGGGCAGTCCTACGGCCTCCAGGATGATGGCGAGGGTCAACACACCACCAGCAGGTATACCCGCTGCTCCAACACTGGATGCTGTGGCTGTCACACTAACAAATCAAGAGGGAACATGATCACAGTTAGACACAGATTCACTTCCATACAGCATTGTCACACACATTTTATTCTATTCAGACTACATTTGCAATTGAAGAGTTGCATATAAAATGTATTCAGCAGTGTAACTCCAGTTGTGTTTCAGTGGCTTTGGGACTTACAGGATGGTGATGACTTGGATAAAGTTAAGTGAATAGTTGTTCAGCTGAGCGATGAAAACAGCAGCCACACACTGGAAGAGAGCCGCTCCGTCCATGTTGACGGTTGCTCCGATGGGCAGGATGAAACGGCTGATGTGCTTGGATACGCCGTTATTTTCCTCCACACACTTCATCATCAGGGGCAGAGTGGCAGAGCTAGGAAACAAGGAATGTGTGAGCGTATCGAGGCGAAAAGGTATTTCCATGTGTGTTTGTAGAGAGAGGAAAGTGTGTGTTTAAGAACAGAATATCCTTAGTATTAACAACCAGAGGGAACAAATAAGTGTGTGTGTTTGCATACGGGAGTGACAGAAGAGAGCAGCGTGCAGTTTATTACCTGGAGCTCGTTCCGAAGGCCGTTGCCAGAGCTGTGAATATCCCCCAGAGGAAGGTGTATGGGTTCTTCCTTGTAATGATGAAGTAAATGAGAGGCAGCACGAGGAGGCCATGGATGGCATGTCCAATCATACAGCAGGCTATATATTTGCCCAGACTGGCAAATAGTAAGGCAACATTCTCCATCTCAACGATCTTGCCAGCCACGAGAAACATGATACCAAGAGGGGCATACCTGTAGAGAGACAGTGAGGTGAGTGCAGGAAAGACAAAGAAATGGACAGATCATTAAATAATTATGGTTCTGGAACTTACACAGAGAACAAGCCTCTCGCATTTACGCAAGTTTCTTACCACATGATCCAGGAGACCAGCACCATGGTGGCTTCATTGAACGAGTTGAAGAACTTGATCAGGATTTCTCCTTCCTCTCCCAGTTTTCTCAAAGCCACACCAAAAACAATGGCAAACACAACCAGACCAAGAATATTCATCCCGTCCTGGTCTGTACCAATAGGCACCTGGAGACATGCACAGAAGAAAAATGTCAGGACACAGATCCACACCAGACACAAAAACATGTTGGATTATGATGTGTTGGGTATTTCTGGTTAATGTTATGGCCCTTTACCTTTTCCACTGTGATATTGAGGTTTCCATCAGTACCATTCCTGGTAATCAGCTTGTAGCTTGTTGCATACTGGATGGGAAAGAAAGTTTTGACCATTATTTACTTTAGTAACTTGAGTCAGTTAAATAAATAATCTAAAAATATCCTTTGAACAATTTCAAATGATCAGTTTTGTAAAGTTCTAGAACAGATTACAGTACTTACTGATTGAAAGGCAGCAGAAACCAGGTTGGATGGAAATATGTTTCTGTGGAGAGAGAAAAACAAAACACTTTAACGATAATTCCTCAGTGTGTATACCAGATGTCTCAGGAGAAATCCAATGAAAACAATGTAGCTGTAATTGGAGGAAGATAAATTACATGTTTAAAAAATGAAGAGCAGAAAACAATACAAAGCGTGAGTCTTGTTTTCATTTGCATACACACAACAGCAAAAAATAACCCTGAGCACTTATGTGAATCGAGACACAAGGCAAACACATTGTAAAGCTATAGAGTGGTCTTTGTTGAGTTTATAGCTGTTCCTGGTGAATTATTAAATGTTTTCACAGCACATTAATAATTTAAATCAACTACAAAAAGATAGTCCATTCTTTCTGTTGTAGAGACAGCAGCAAAAGTTACCACTGATACTTCAAGCAAATGGAATCACAAGATGGATCATGTGGAAATAGCTGGGAGAATTTACCTATTAAGCCCCTTTTCCCCCTTTGCCCCCACTTCTAATTGCCGTTTGGCTATTCAATCTCTGCTAAGAAGTGTACACACACATACATTGGTACATTGGTCGAACTGTATGTTAAATCTCTAAGAACGCATGAAACCAACGTGTCCCAGATAGTCCTATATGTATTGGATTTAGAATATAATCAAGGCATTAACTTCACAAGCCCTTTCCAACCATTAATTCCCTTGCATTGGAACCATAATGCATTAGAATTAAAACATCATGTGATTGTGGCATGGCAACATGAAACACCCTGCAACGGGAACACAGGCTGAGGCAAGATGTGCTGCAAATAGCCATGGCTGCCAGGCTTTCAAGCAATTAGCAAACTTTATTTGGATATTCAAGTGGTTGTGTATTATAGTTTTTTTACAACTGATTTGTATGACTAGCAAAGGGACATCATCGCAATATCTGTATGTTTAGTATCATTAGAAGCGCTGCCACGGTTCTCTAAATCATCAGTTAAGACTTTTGATAAAAAAAATTGAAAATACTTTGCAGATCCTGCTTTTGAATACAATGATCAAAATGAAGAGCCAAACGATTTTTGATTTACAAACAATACACTGACATCCCTAATCATTAGGCCTAATGGATGTTATAACAACTTCAGAGGATAAAACAATACTGTTTGCTAAGGAATTGATTCTGCAGAGATTTAACCAGAATGGATCCACTTTCTTGTTCTTTGTTGTGGCAAATTCACTCCTGTTGCAGGTACAAAACCCTTCCAATAAAATGCAGGTTCATTAGAATATATCACCCCCCCATCTCAGTATCTCCGCCCACTGCTTTTGAACTACCCTTAGGGCTTAAAGAGACAGGCGCTGTATGCAAATAACCATGTCTATTTCACAACCAGAGATGACAATAATCAGTGGTATGACAACAATCCACACAAGTTCAAATGACATTAGGTGGGTGTGTTTATTGTGTGTCAGGCCTCTGTTTGTTTTAGGAAAATTGTTGTGACGTCTTTCCAGCATCTTGTTACAAGTCGACGTGGAATTGTTAATGTTTAGGTTCTTACAAAACAACAATTATTTTAGGTTCTTGATAGGCCAGATGACAGACTAGCTCCTACTCTTTACACATTGAGCCACATTAGACAGGACACAAAGTAATATAATCAAAGCATGAATATAATGAAATGGGAAAGTTTAGGAAGTGAATCGCCTGTCTGGAATTGTTTTAATTGTAATATATAAAGAAGTCTCTAAGTAAATGTGCTTGTTTAAAAAGAGAACACTTCCGCCTTAATAATAATAATAATTCCTTACATTTATTATAGCGCTTTTCCAGATGCTCAAAGCGCTTAAGACAATGATACTCACACTAGGTTTAGTAATCTAAAAAAGAAAACACTGAGACGTGTCACTTCTTTCCTGTAGCTATTGGCAAATAACGTTGTCAATAATGTCACAGGTGTCACCAGCAGCTACTGATAGCAGTCACCTGTGAATGTAGGTCATATTGTTTAAAGTGGGAAACCAAACAACATGTGGCAGATAGGAAATGTCAACAAGGATATGTAGGAGTGGCTCCAGTCACAGTTTAACCCATCACAAACATCCGTAAGCTAACTGTTGGTATTCTGCTGTACTGCTTGGACAATGACAGAAAAGCATTTAATAGAGTGTGAGTCTTGGAACAATGACCAGGCCATTTTTACGCTTTGATGAACAGCCCCCCGGTAAAGTCTCTTTGTCTTTGTTGTCACAACTAACTAGGACACCATCTGAGAAGGAAGGATCACTGAGAAGGATCACTGTAATGAGAGGCACGGGTTTTGTCAGCTTTCATAATAGGATAATGTGTTAGTGTGTGTGTGTGGTGTTGGCATGTGTCCTGCACAAGTTAAACATTACTTTATGAACAGCAGACGACCACAGTAAATCATTTTGAACAAAGGTGTTCCAGACGTTGTATTCAGGAACATCCTTTAACACTAAACTGGACCAGTATATTGATTCTAGAAGTAAAACAAGTATATCCCTTTTGATCCTTGCTGTTAAACATGAACAGAGTCAAACAGAATGGTAAATAGTCCATCTGAGTTTGTAAACCAGACCATTGTGTTGCAATTTACATAGGGCCTCTGATAAAAACCATCAGGATAACATTGTTAATCTACGAGTGGTTGTGTTTTGCTCTGTTAGTCCTGCATGTGTAATCTGGCTGTGGGCAGTATGAAATGTATTTAGGAGATGTTACCCGGGCAAGGTCACACTGCTGGTATGGGAGAGAGGGTGGAACATTCTGGCTTTTATAGTAAACAATTCCATAATTCATGGAAAGTGGCACTGAATTCTCTAAACTAACCAGAAAAGATTATGCAATAGAGTCCCACGTGTATATGAACAGTGAATTTCAGTTAATATGAAATAACAATACAGGTTTATATTGCTCAATAAATACTGTTGTAGAGAGCCCATCACATAGCCGAAACTCAAAAGAGTGTTAACCAAAACAGTACAGTTTCTCAACTATAAAGAAAAAACTTCACAGGCCCTCTCTAGTCACTAGCAGGACATTGTGGTGTAGTGTGTGGCAATGTGTTTATAAAAAGGCTGAGGTTCAAGAGCCTTTAACCTTATAGTAAACAAATCTACTACTGAATAGGAGGCTGTGGCTCAGTGGATAGTGTGCTGGACTTCGAATCAGGGGATAGCAAGTTCGAGTTCCACTGCAGTCAGCATGTCGTTGTGTCCCTGGGCAAGACACTTCACCCCAAATTGCTCCTGTGGGGATTGTCCACAATACTGAATGTATGTAAGTCGCTTTAGATAAAAGCGTCTAACAAATGATATGTAATGTAATGAATAGCTGCTGGCTCAGATAAGAAATGCCTTTAGGGGATCTATCTGATTTTGGAGACGAGAAAACCAACAATGTGTTACTTCAAATTCAATACATGATTATGTGTCAAAAATGTTAGATTCTGAGTAAACCTTTTGCCAAGTCTAAGCACTGCTGTTGTCCCTTGTTCCTCAAAAGATGATGTGGCACAGGTCTCATGATGTCCCATGAATGTCACACATTCATACAAAAAAGAGACAGTGTGGTGAAAAATGGACACAGCGACATGCAAGTGCTAACAGGGTCACCAAATTAAAGGCTGCCGGGTACAGGGCACTGAGCCAGCCTTCTGACATCAGATAAATGTTAGACCACATTTCTCCTAACCACGTGTCTGTGTACACACTAACGTTTGTCTTTAAATTGTGTTAAAAATACATCCTCCTTCACACGTATGGTAGTAAAGTGGAAAGGACATATGACCTACTCTGACATAACCGTGACGCGCTTCCTTAGAGTAAAATTAGAAGAGCAGAAGTGTGCTGGTGGTTTTACAAACGGGGAACGAAACAGGAAGAGTTTCACACCAAGTGCCTAGTGTCACCCACGTTTACTTAAGACTCCACGTGTCAAAATAAAGACAAAATGTGAACGAAAACTAAATTATTGAGTCAACTTGTGTCTACAAAAAGAAAACATGGTAAAAAGAAGGAGGACCGTAGTCGTCGTATGGAACAGACCGAGACAACAGGCACTCTGTCCGGGGGAGGCAGAGCTGATGCAACTGTAGATGTCATTACAGCACACCTAGCTGAGGACACATCAAGCTACACGTGACCAGACTTGTGTCTTTGTGACTTTAAAACATTACATTACCGAAAGATAACGCCAACTTGGTGTGTAACTTATTAGCAACACGTTTAACACATAACTTGAGGAACAATAACATTGTATGCATCGTTTTTAAGAGTGTCTGGGTTCAGCAGGTTTTGAAGTGTGGGGGGGGAATCACTTACCTGATCAAATCTAAGAAGGAGTCTATCACTTCTTTAGCCACAGGTACTTCGTCCCCAAAGCCTTGCAACGTGGGTTTGGCTATCGACCCAGACCCGGGGTTTATGATGTAACACATTATAACTCCGATGGAGGACGCAATCAAAGTGGTGACCAGGAAGAAGAGCATAGCCCAGCCGCCCAGTTTGCCCAGGGCTTTAGGGTCGATGCTTGCCGAACCGGACACTAGACTGCACACCACCAGGGGGATGATGATCATCTTCAGCAGCCGGATCAGCAGCTCTCCGGGGAACCCGATGTAGATGATCTGGGTCTTGGACAGCGTCGCGTTGCGCACCCCAAGTCCAATAAAAACACCGATGATGACCCCGGCCACGGTGAGAATCACCAGCAAGTTGGCCATCACTATTCTCTTGACCCGCTGAGTCAGCGGCTCCTGGCCACCTTTATTCGGGCTCTTCATTCCGTTGGCCGGTGTCTCATCCATGTGTGCTTCGCCGTTGGATGCCTTCCCCTCCTCCATGTCCATCTTCTCAGCCATTGTGCTCTTTGAAAGTGACCCTGACAATAATCCGAAGAGCTCAAACGCTATTGTTACTGAGGTGATAGTAACTTTGAATAGTATAAGCACTAGCTGCCGGTTTCCGTCACACACGCGAAGTTGCCGCGATGGGACTTCACTTATCTACTCGGAAAGGCAACACCCACTATGACGTTAACTGGGCGTGTTTGATGCAATGGTTTGAATAGAGAAACTGGAAGCTGTCACACTACTAGTTCGTTAAGTCGTTGTAGTTGTTGTTGCAATGAAATGTAAATGGTCATAAGCTATTAACACAAGATTGTTGATGAATCAATCAAATAATGAAAGAACGGTATTTCACATGTAGGCTAAATTGATCAGGGACGATTATAGTGAATTAGCAATCCGGTGAGTTTCATCAAATGCTTTAGGCTGAAACAGCAGTTTAAATAGGGAGAGGTTGGTAGAGTGTTGGCAATGTGAATGATTGTTCTTAGTCAAATATCCTTTATCTGTGATGACCTCGTCTGGTTGGATGATTAACCATCTTGTATTTTACCTTTTTGTGCCAGAGCTAGTCAAAGTCAAAGATAATTCTTTACAATACAATTTACAATACAATTTCAAATCATGTTTCAAATAATTCAGCTGTCTTAAAGTCCAGGAGAAAATGAAAATGTGAATGTGCATGACACAAACAAAATAACTTTTAAGTTGTCACATTTCAAGGTAATGTTATATTGCCCCCCCATTACTTTTAGCCAATTATCATGTATGTTTCATGTTGTCTTTACCTTCATCTAGAACAGCCGGTGTTCAGGGCCTAATAACTAGAAAATAATAACTATGGTGTAGACTTTGCAGACAAAAGTAAAGTGTGGCATATAGCAGCATTTTCATGTTTAAATAGAGTTTATACATGAAAGACTAGGCAGCAATAGTTTATTTGATTGATGTGAATACACTGAAAATAGCTACCTGAAAATAGCAAGAAACTAGGTCTTGCTTGGTGCAGGGAAAGCATCACTGCATGCACATTTCCTTAAGCATAAATATGCAAATAATTGAGAATTAAAAAAAAATTGAACATGAGGAAAATGTATTGAAAAAGTGACACAGAATTTTTAAATGAAAAAGCTGCAAGTGAAGTACATCAACCGGGAAGCTTTGCCTGCACAGCTGTGGAGACTGCCACTGGACATTTGATGAGACCTCCCTCCTTTGAGTGTTTATTTTTTCTCTTCCCAAGAACCAATTCAACAAAGAATATCATTATTGTTATAGTCTTTACATCAAAGGGTGAGGCATGTGGAACCACAAGCACATCACCATAACAATAAGCAATTTAATCAATGGATATGTTTTAATGACAAGTAATGATCATTGAGAATCACAGCACTGTGACTTAACCAATCACTGGAAAGCAAGGCAATACACTGCATCCTTCTCCTTTTATTCAGATATATTTCAGGAACAAGTGCAGGCAAAATATAAGAATGAAAGTGAGAGGGAGATTTTGGGATGAAAACAGCAAAAAACTGGTTTCAAATTCTCAAATCATTGTTTTCTGGCTGCCACCCTGCAGTTTTTTGGCAAGTTTTGTGTCAAACTGTAGCAGAGACAGACTCTCATTGTCTGAAATACTGAGGACTGTCTGATAGCTTCAAATGCGTGTGTAGGGGTCCAATAAAGACTAGGGTTAGCTTACACTCAAACAACAATCCAATCCCCTCTAAAACAGTGTCCCACTGGTAGACATTTGTGGGAAAAACACCTTTAACACCAAATAAAACCCACAGGACCAGAACTCAGGCTGATAGGAAGCCGTCCTCTCCCATTGCTTAGTTTGTTATCTCAAGCCTGTTCTTTGTTCTCCCTGACTGTGAGATGATTGGAGGATCACTGTGATTCTGTGAAATAGAGCGTTACTCTGTGAGAAAGGACAACTTCAATAGCTAAACCCGCAGGCACATTAGAGCCGAGAGTAGGCCCCATCTATAAAAAAACACACTGCACACACAATCTGCACAAGCCGCATACCTGACAAGATGATTTTCTGCTGTTATTTAACATCTCAAAAATTGAGTTTTCTTCCAAATGCAGATTGCTTACAACAAGAACAAAGACAAAACGATACAGAAAATAAACTTAAATCAATCTAATGCCATTATGTGTCTGTAGTATATTTCTAAATATTCCTGTCTATATATACACTGCCTAGAGTGTTTGGTGATGTACCTGCTTGCTGAATAAAGTCACACGGCACAAGCATCATGTGACCTCGGAAACCAGGACACGGACAAAAGGACATGTTGGACAACAGAATACAGCTGTCTCAGGTATCATGAGAGCCAATAAAGAAATTAGGAAGGTGGAGACAGAAAGGAAACATAACACTACATCTCAATGTGCCATAAAGTAATGGAATTCTACTGTTGTCATGTAGCATGACCCAGGTGCAATGCAGAAAGGCTTTCACTAAGCTCACCTCCAAGGGACATTGTATTTTGTAAGAATCCCTCAAAAGAAAAGCGTCCACAGAAGATATATTCATAAGAATGTGTGTTCATAAACCACATGTTAGGCAAGGAATGTGCTGAGTCATGAAAACACAGCAAGTCTAGATTCAGCTCCATCGCTGTAGTCCAGAAGTGATAGGAAGGCCCCTAAACCCTGTCTGGTCTTGTAGAGCCTTATGTGACCAGGAGGGGCCTCCGAAATTATTCACGGATTTACACTTTGTAATCAGACTCACATGCACTGCCTACAACCTTCCTCCTGTGTCTGTTACAGCCGACTTTTCATAAGCAGGCTTACTACTTCTCTAAAGGGACTTTTCTTTTCAAATAATGTACAGTTCTTTTATAAATGAATTTCTGACTTTTTAAATCTAGGATCATTAAGTACAGTTCGCCCCCACAAAATCCTGCACACCTATATCCTAGTGACATAGCCTTTGTTAAGAAAGTGTAATTTCACATAAATGAAAATTCCTACTGCTTATCACTCACTTTATTTGAACTTTCATAAACGCTTTTAGGTTTGAAACCAATGCCCATTAGCAAGATTGTTAAATTAGACCCAAGCAAAGCAAATTAGACTCCTGTTGAACAGGAGCAATGTGTCTTAAATTGTGTTTAGAAGATTTGGACATAAACAACCTTTCTTAAAAGCTCTGCCAAAACCTCAGTGAAGCTTTTTTAACCCATGGCAAAAAGGCAGGTGATAAATTGGTTGTAAAGCTAGACGCAGACAAAAGATCCACACTCTGCATTAAAAGCTACACCAATTTTAGTTGTGTTTGACAATGCCTGATACGAATCTCTGTTGGATAGGAAGGAAAGCCTAAATATGTTGGGTTTCAATTAAGAAATGCTGGATGATTGAGAAGATACATGACTGAAGTTGTTTATTCTTATAGAACAAATGATGTGCAAAGCCTGATATAGCTGTACATCTTTTTTTATCATCCCCACAACCGACATACTTTCCTACTCACACGACACTTCCCCCATTCACAAACACTTTGGGTAAATTATCCACACGCTGTGTACATCCGCAACGAGGCATCTATTTAGGAGAAACCTGTTTAAACAGCACCATATGTTGGAGAGCTGTTTTTCTGCTAGCTTTAAATGTTTAACCCTGGACTGCTCCTCCCTCTCCCCTTCCACCACAGCACCATTTTCCCTTGGCTTGTTTTTGCTGGAAGTCTGGCTTACTGTGAAATGCTGACAAAATGTTGTTTGCCCTTGGGTAATGTCTTTTAAACGTGTCTAGCCAATGGTAGTTAATCATTATTGTCTTTTAAATGTGGTATTGTTTAGCCGCTAACACTGCTTAACTGCTTTGATAATTATGCATTAACATTTGAATTAAGGAATTACATTCCTTTGTCAGTCTTGTATCCTTCTCATACATCTAAAGGACCAGTGGAATATGGAAATGGTTCTTCCTTTCCCCTGCCTCTCTGCACTGTAAGTCATTTGATATTCCTGCTGGCTCCCTCCCTGTCTATCTGTTATAGGTGCAGTGATTTCCCTGGTGGAGGTCATAGCTGTGTGTGTTGTAAAGGCTGGTCAAAACACACCCTGCAACTGCCATGAAAAACAGCTGGCCATTAACATTCACTCTGTACAGCTGTTTAAGGAAAACAATTAACAATACATGCAGCTCATGTGCACTGCATGTCATTACAACATTGTGTGCATCTGTACAAGTGCTGTTGTTTGTGTCGCTGTGTGTACTTGAATTATGACCTGCATTAAGCTGAGGTCAATCAATAACACACAGAGAGGAAAGCAATCTGCTGGCTTTTGTTTCCATTATTGCTTAACTGCTAGTTCTTGTAACAAGGCGTTAACACGTCTTGTTATTTTTAATTCTAACGGAAATTCAGCAATTTCAGCACTCATCATTTCCAGTTAAATGGAAATTAAATGATTCACAGGTCCCCTCCCTCTAAGTCAAACCCTTCTCCTTCAATACTGTCACACTAAAGGTCAGACCAAGAGGTGAGATGCAAAAGATGTTTAATATTCCTCACATGTATCTTAAGGTAACACAAGAAAGGCGACAAGAAACATTGCATCAATTCTAGCTCGTGTATTTTCATTTGTCCACCTTCGGGCCAATGAAGGGACATTCTTTTGAAACAGAGAAGACAAATATGCAGGCACTTTGTTGTTTTTCAAGTTGGGTCAGTTTGTGGCATAACTGTCCCACCCTGAAACACCTCTCATGTCATTTGGTGGTGGCAGTCGTATTGTAACGACACTTAAACATTGAAGATTCCACTTGTACTTGTATTTCTTATGATACTCAAGAATTTGAATTACATTATTAGCTTTCTTTCTCACCTATTTGAATGTTTATCTTATTTTTGCGCTGTAGAAGGTGAGGGTTTGACTTCTGCAAGAATAGATTAGATTAGGGGGCCAGAAGAACACACTCTTGCCTGGGACATGTGCAGGGAACATTCAGGCCTGAGCAAGAAAAAGGCAGACAGAGTCAGTGAGGGCTCTGATTTGCTGAGATCTACACGCCCTTCTCGTCACGCCTCCCCCTTCCCCACTTCTTTCCTCGCAGTCATATGATACTGTATGCCATGGAGGAGCTCAGAATTTCTTCTTTTCAACAGTCCACCCTCTCTCCGTCTCATGTTTTTCACCACCCACTCTGTTCTCGTTCACTGGCTTTCTTTGTGTAAATAAGAACTGGATCTAAAGAACAAGAAGAAGAGGAAAAGAGCATGATTGTTCTTGCTTCTTTTAAGTCTTAAATGTCGAGAAACTCTCATAAAACACATAGGTTCTGAGAAAGAGTGAACTTTTAAGGTTGCAAAAGTATAATGCTAGGGATTGTGCCCCCGTTAGCTTGTTTTTGCCATTTGCGATGACTACAATGGTTACGATCCTATATTGCTGAGTCACTGTTAGAGTTGCAAAAAGTTTTCAAAAAGAGACTGGTATATCCCAGCTTTCTTCATGTGCAGAGTGCACATGCCCAAGATAGTCATGAATAGTTTTTGTATGTATACAGGTTGCAGAACACAGGATTGTTTGTCCTCTACTGGTCCTGTTTTAGGTTTCTCATAAAATTGGGGGCCACTAGAAGGAAAACAAAAATATTTGATACATGTCGTGGGGGAAAGACGAGGGTCTTCCCTAATCAAGCAGTGTCCCAATGGTTCACCCATTTAAAAAAGGACTACCTCCATTTGTGAAGAAGATTATTTCAAATGGACTGGAGGCGGCTTAAAGATGTTAGGGTTTTACTAGTTGTTTGGATTTTTGTAATAACCATTTAAGATTAAACTACAAAAAAATGAAGCTGATTTCAACATGCATTAATTGAGCGCAATTTACAATTTAAGAGGTTTGCCCATTAGATGAAGATTCAGTTAATTTGTTTCCATTGAACCTGCCAACTGTCTTTTGCTGATATGACATGGGATATGGCTTCTAGAAAAAAACCTCACAGAAGGAGTGAGGTAAGGCAAGGCAAGGCAAGGCAAGGCAAGTTTATTTATATAGCACCTTTCAACACAAGGCAATTCAAAGTGCTTTACAAAAATGGAAGACATTAAGAAAATGGCATTTAAAAACAGTCATTAAAAATAAAAGATAATAAAATAAACATTAAAAGAAAAAATACATGGATAAAAGTTACAGTGCAGTTTAAGATGTGAATAGTTCAATTAAAAGCAGCGGCAAAAAGAAAAGTCTTCAGCCTGGAGACTGTGTAACTGTAGTGTGAATAAACAAGTCAGGTTCATTGAGTGCAGTTTAGTCAAAAGGCTAAAGGGTCTTATGGAGCACCCCCCACCCCTCCCCCTCCAACATTCATTGAACACTTTACATGTGGGAAGATTAAAGTTAACTATTCCTCATGCAGAGAACAAAGTACTAAGATATTTTACATAAATAAATACCAATGCATAGTATACATACACAAGTATTAGCATCAAAATGTTCTTAAGTTACAAAAAAAAAAGCACTTATTCTGCACAACGACCAATCCTGGAATAATATTAGTTACATTAGCAAATAAATCGATTGATGCATTAATGTGTTTATCACCTTAATGTCGCAGCTGGTAAGGGTAGAGATAATTGTTTTACTTGTGAATTTCAACAAGGGATAAATAGCGTTTAATCTAACCAAATAAATTGTATGTTGATTGTGATCTGCATTATTAATCTTAAATCGACACTCTAAAGATGTATGTATTTAATATTTTCCTATGCATTGCAGTGGTGTTTACGTATGTAGTAACAGGAAAATGAAACATTGAAGTACAGTACTTCAGAAAAAGTACTTGGTTACCGTTCACTACTTTCCTCTTTTATTTAAGCTTATTTGTTTAAACTAAATCAAACGTTTAGTTTTTTTGGAATATTAAAAATATATAACCATGACTTTCAATGGAGTCAATTGTTTGTACATACAGATATAAATGTGACACACACTGTACATACATATACTATATGTACAGTGTGTGCCTGCTTATATACACAATGTGTACTGTCAGTATATGAGCACGTAATGTGTATATGCATAGCTCTGTGTACATGAGAAGAAGCTGGCTAATACTGGTGCTGCCCAGAGTAAAGGTTACTCAAAAGTGTACTCAAGATCTAAAAGAGAGTTAGAGGTGCAAGCACATTATTTACTCTTTCTGTTAAAAGGGTAACTTGTTTGGCGGGCTATTGTCCTTCACCTGGCCTTCACAAAGGGATTGGCCTCAATAAAGGACTGTAAACACATACATAAGACCTACCATCTACCTATAAGTGCTACCAATGCTGTGACAAAATAGGCTAATTGGAATACAGTGACTATTTATGAAACTGGTGACTAACAATGTATTCAGCAGCAAGGTGGAGAGCAAAGAAGGAAGTAGTTGACCCTGAGGTTAAAATGTCAGTGCTTTCTTGGCAATGATGATGAAATAAGAACCTCTAAGAAAAGCTACTGGTTGCAGAGAAGAGGTTACATGTTGCCATAACAACAGGGTCCTCTAGGTGTTTTGAATACATTGTCTCTTATATTGCGTTGTATGGGGTGAGCCAGGGTTGGGGTCAGTGAGGTTTTATACGTGATTATCTCCTCTCTTCTTGCCCCTGAATCCTTAATAATGGGAATCTTTTCTCATTCGTGCTTATTACCTTCATAATTCCTCAGTACATCCGCAGATACCTTTCTCATAAATCTCACCAGCATCTTAGTCCTTCAATATTGAGAGTGGAAGGCTGTAAACCAATACCCTGATGGCGACGGCTGAGTCAGTTTAATATAATTTCAGTAGTCAGCGCTATTAAAGGATTCTGCTCTTAATGAAAACCCAGTTGGAGGTATTTATGCCAATATGGAACACAAACAGTAGCTATCATTTGTCCAGTAATGAAATGAAAGCCATGGATTCACCCTGTGCTTGTTTTCACTGGGATTTTACTTTAATAGAGACTACAGCATGCAAGAGAAAAAAATCTCTTAAGCTCTTCTCCCTCAATCTGCAGATTTACCGCTGTTCCTCCCCCATACATTTGACTACCTCTCTCCCCTCCCTCTACACCCACATGGCAACATAATCCCCTCACTGTAGCCGATAATGCCTGCTGGCCCTTGCTGTTAGCTGCAGTAGTGGATAGGATAAAGCACAGGGCTGCCATGTTGGTTAGATAAACTGCTGCTGCTCCTTCTGATCTGATCTGTAGAGCTGGCATGAAAATGCTTCTTTGTATTATACATCATATTAATTAGCCACTGTTCAGGTAGTCACATGATCTTATTCTTATGTCCCGGTTATTTTGTGCCTAATTCTCCTATTGTGTGTGCCTTACACAGAAAACTGCGCCTAACCATAAGATGAGGCAGTAGGAATTGAATGCAGCTATGTCATGAACTCGGATGCTTTTATGCTGATGTTAAGCAGGTGTAATGTTTACCATGTTCATTGTCTTAATTTAGCTAACAAGCATGATCAGATTTGCTCTTAGCCCTAAACACAAAGTACAACTGAGACTGATCCTATTTTGTCATTAACTAAAGCACAAATGAAATATAAAAGATAAAGGATCACAAAGGTTTTTTACAATATATGAGGGGTAAAGGAATGTGGCCACCAAATTCCATAGTTGAGTTATGCAAGACAGCAGCTAATTCTTATATTTGGGAGCCTGCAACCATTATCAACTCAAATGACTCAAACAAGTCCCCGATCAGTTGTGCAGGGTGTACACAGATGTAATTAGTAATGGTAAGATTGGGTCCTGTTACATTTAGATGGCGCAGGGCCCTGATATTGTGCATGCACTGGAAAGGCAATGACACACTAAATAGAAAAATACAGTATTTCTAATAATGAATTACACCTATGTTTACCCTGCAAAGACAAAAAAGCCTTAACTTTCTGCTTCCTCTTTGCATGTTTCTCCATCTGCTGAGAACAAGGTTAATTGCCCACAACTGAACTGGTTTACAAGTTGTGGCGCGCAGAGCCCCAGAGCCCAGTTGCACATCTGTCTAAGTCTACACCCACTAGGATTTAGTTTGGACAATCCTAGCGTCTGTACTGTATTGCTTGGCTGATATTGCAATCTTTCAGAAATAGCTAAATAACTACTGCTTCTTTATACACCAGACCTGAAAGAATCCTGCAGAGGGGGCTTGAACAGACAGACGCCAGCAGAGGCAGAGCTGGTGGGGCCCGGTGGAGGACCGGGCGGGGGTCAGACAGAGCGCTCTAAGCCTTCCCCTGTGTTGGACATGCCCCTGGGGTAGGTGCTCAGACACACCCCATCCCGTGAGAACAGCCACCCTGCGTTGCTCCCCTGGGACACAGAGACACATCCACATCCATGTGTGAAGTCTGACCAGCCAACCATCCTTAACTATGTCTGTCATTCTACGCTCACACACAGAGACACACACACGCATACGCAAACAGTATATACACACCCAGTGTAAGACATATAAAAACATAAACTTCCTATTCAGATCTCACTACACACATGCGCACAGACACATGCTCTAGTGAATAAAATCTTACAGCCATATTGTGTGTGCTCCACATATGCGGGTATGTGAAGAGACAGGTTATTGATTGAACTATAACATATACGCAGGCCAGGAGAGATAGTCAGAAATCACTGAATGATTCTGAGGTGTGCAGTGTGCGAGATCCATCACCATGGCAACTACAAATGTGACCTTACAGGAGCAGAGGACATGTGAAAGGCAGCGCAGTTCATCAGAGCATGAAATAAATAATCTTGCTATCTCAGCCCGACCATTAAACATATTGGAGGTTTATGAGTGTTGTTGTGCATAGATTCACTACCTATTGGTTTGTTTCTCTCTACAGGAGGATATGATTTTATTTTGTTTCTTTTAAAGTGATGAGAGACAACCATGATTACACATTGTTGCAATGTGGCCGGACAGTGTTCCTTTGGCACAAGAGGCAGAGCAAAGAAGAACAACAAAAAACAATTGTATCCATTGCCACTGATGGTTCAAATTAAAACCACTATTGCACAATGCAATTTAACGAAAATCTGAAGGAGTTTCCACATCCACATTTTAGAGTCACAAATAATTCTGTTTCAACCTTTTGTCAATTTCATAGTGCTCAAAAATTGTTTATTTTTGTTGTTGTTTTCTACACCTTTCAAACAACCTTTCAGAACGAGACTCAATCAACTTCTCCATTTTGTCATGAACTGGCTACTGAATAAAATGGAGAATAGTGAAAGAATGTAATACAAATATTATTTAACAAACAAATAATCAGTATATCAGTGTCAGTGTCTGCATGTGCTGGGGGGAGTGAAAATGACTTTCTAGTGGTTCAGGCCAAAATTCAGAATAAACCAAAACAACCATGCAGGAGCAAAGACCGTAATCTTGCTCTCAACAGCCCAGGTGAACCAGCTTGGTAACAATCTGCAACAGAGAGGACAACGAAAAAAAAGCCCAGGCACGGCAGACACATACCCCTTCAGAGTGTACACTGACACCGACCTTCTTTGCAATGCTGATACGGTTTCACCTTTTTGTCCAGCTCTCTGATCTCAATACAGTTTATCTCCTGAAGTTGATGGATGTCCTTCATTCACCATTTTATAAAACTGAGATTAGAATTATAGCTATGGTGCTTCATCACGGGAATGAGCTGGCCACAAACCCCCTGAAGGGTCAACAAAGCACACAACATACTCTATTCTAACGGAGGCTATATGGAGGTGTAGTGAGAGTTTATTTGCTGGTAAACAGATAATGGTTTTAGCAGAGCTTCTACTTAGGACTTTTTTCATTAACAAGGTTTACAGTGTTGAACCCTAAGGCCAGTTTTATCTTTATGCTACTCAAGAAAAACGAAAAACAATATAAGAACAGGAGCACATTCCTGTGGTGGAGGAATGCACACCGCAGCAACAAAAGCCCTCGTGAATTCTAGAGATAATGTGCTGACTTCTTGACATAAAAAATGTGGCATCAAAAAAACAATGTCCATAAACCTTTACTACGTTTCAGCAGCAAGCAGATGCGTGGCAAACACAGAGTTAGCCATCCTTGTGCTGCACTCTGTTCATTCCTCTGCAAATTATTTTCTTGATTAAGAAATCTTTTATCGCAACTAGACTATAAGGAAATAGTGCTACTTGGTGATTTTAACTGGGACTGGTTAACTGCAGTATCAGAGGATTTGAAAAACCTTTGTATCTCGTTAAATGTTACTCAGATTGTTGACAGTCCTACTCGCCCTAACATTAAGTCCCCTAATAAATCCTCCCTAATTGATCTCATTCTAACTAATGTTCCCTATAAATACTCATCTGTGGGAGTATTTGCGAATGATGTGAGTGACCACTGTCCTGTAGCCACAATTAGGGACACTAAGGTCCAAAAGGTTAAACCTCGTATTATCATTAAGAGAGACATAAAACATTTTGTGGAGCAGGGTTTTGTTCATGATCTGTTTGGGTTTGATTGGGAAAAAATCGATCTGTGTGCTGATGTAGAACTGCATGGTCTTATTTTTATCTTGGTTTTATGGAGATCATTGATAGACATGCACCCCTACGTAAATTTAGAGTAAAGGGACGAGACAATCCTTGGTTTTCTGCTGAACTGTCCAGTCTCCTGCATGAGAGAAACAAGGCCTGGGCAAAGGCTAGGAAATCAGGCTCAGAGGTAGAATGGCTGCATTGTAGGCAGCTAAGGAATAGCTTCACTTCACACGTCAAAAGTGCTAAGTCAAAGTACTATTTGTCAGTTACTACAGAAAACCTAAATAATCCTAGGAAATGTTGGAAAGCCATAAAATCGATATCCACCGGTGATATCCGAAATGAGCTACCTCCGTGCCTAACCACAGCATCTGGCTCTATATCGGACAGGGCCACCATGTTAAATTGTTTTAATGAGCATTTTGTGTCCTGTGGCTTGATTCTGTGACTAACTCTGCTTCTGTGAACACCACAGTCCGTGATTCTGAACAATGTGGTCTGGAAAACCCTTTCAGTTTTACTCCTTTTACTGTTAATGTTGTTCATGAAGCATTATCTAAGTTAGATCCTAAGAAACCGGCTGGCCCGGACAACGTAGAACCTTTCTTTTTAAAGATAGCTGCAGATTGTATTGCTCCACCTCTTACTTCTCTTTTTAACCTCTCCCTCAGCACAAATGCAATTCCAAAAGTATGGAAGTCAGCTTATGTCTTGCCTTTACTGAAAGGAGGGGAGGCAACTATTTTAAATAACTATAGGCCAATCTCGAAATTGTCAGTTCTGGCTAAGGTTCTTGAACGCCTAGTGAGTGAACAAGTAAAGGAGTTTCTATGTAAAAATGATATCCTGTCTAAACATCAGTCAGGCTTCAGAAAGCAACATAGCACCATCACTGCCACAATGAAAGTGGTGAATGACATTACAAGTATTTTAGATAAAAAGCAGAGTTGTGCAGCTCTATTTATTGATCTTTCTAAAGCGTTTGACACCGTCGATCATCGCATCTTAAAGCAGAGGCTACTCAGTATTGGCATATCCAGCCATCCAGTGGGGTGGTTTGTGAACTACCTCTCTGAAAGGTCCCAATGTGTTCACTTTGATGGGCTGTCTTCTGAGTGGTTGAACATTGCTAATGGTGTTCCTCAAGGGTCTGTTTTGGGTCCACTTTTATTCTCCATCTACATCAATAGTTTAGGTGAAAATGTGGATGACGCTACTTTACATTTTTATGCGGATGATACCGTGATGTACTGTGCAGGTCCCTCGACTAAGGAGGCGGTTGTTAAATTACAGGCTGTTTTTAACATTATTCAGACTCAGCTCGCTGAGCTTAAGCTTCTTTTAAATGTTGAGAAAACCAAGGTAATGCTCTTTTCTAAAGCCAAAAAGACTCCAGAGACTGCTTTGGATATTGTTACTATGCAAGGACAAGTACTCAAAGTGGTTACCTGTTATAAATACCTTGGTATCTGGCTTGATGATTGTCTTACTTTTAAACTTCAGGTCATTAATCTGCTTAAAAAACTGAGGGTTAGACTAGGTTTCTTTTTCAGAAACAAGTCCTTTTTCTCTTTTGAAGCCAGGAAAAGGCTAGTCACTGTGACCTTTTTACCTGTGCTGGACTATGGTGATTTGATATATATGAATGCACCTGCCCATTGCCTGGAAAGGTTAGATGCCGCCTATCACAGTGCTCTGAGATGTGTTACTAACTGTAAAGCACTTACTCATCACTGTACCCTGTATGCCAAGGCAGGTCTGCCTTCACTTACTGTACGGAGTCATTGGTACATATTCATCTATAAAGCTATGTTGGGTAAACTCCCAACTTATATATGCTCTTTGATCTCACAGAGAGTGGCAAGTAGCTATTGCCTGAGATCCCAGGATGTGTTTTTATTACATGTGCCAAGTGCTAGGACTGTTTTAGGTACTAAAGCTTTTATGTGCGCTGCTCCTCTAGCTTGGAACACTATGCAAAACATTTTGAGAGAACCCAGTGTTCCTTGGCATCATGGTCAGTTGTCAGGAGCCTTGAAAACAAGTGATAACCTCTTAAGCACGACGGTCCCCCCATTGGACCCCTCCCACCGTTTTTTTTTCGAGACAATGTTTCAGGGCTTCTTAACATTTATGAAACTATTAATGTGTAGCACCAGATTAACGGGAAGAATCTCAGCTAACTGAAGATATGAACCATTTTTACCAAAACAAAACACAAGTCTCATAAGAAGCGTCTAAATGACCCCTGAGCGAAAAAATGCAAACTGACTTTGGCACACAATTCAAGATAAAGATACCCTTATTACTTATCGTAGCTGCACATACAATATATCCGATTAAAGCTGAGACTCCACAGATTATTTAGGTATAGTATCATCACTGAGCGATCCGAACTTGCGACAGGGGAAGCAAACACAGACATCACAACACGTACCTTTACAGAGCTTTTACGGCAGATCGTCTCACCGTAGATGTCAATTAGATCAAAAGACGTGTTCAATGGCATTAAAACGGAAAAAAAAGAGGCTACAACTGTTGATCCATAGGTTGATAATGTACCTGTGCCTTTGAAAAAATTATTTATAATCCATAATTCCATTTTTATGTAAAAATCGGAGCGGAAAAGTTAGCTGCTAATGGTAGCCATCAGAGTGTATGCAGCTTCCGGTTTTGGTAACGCGTCACTCTCACTCCTTATTTGTTAACGTTTTGGTGTGTAAAGAACTTTCCCTCGATTCCATTGGCTCTAGCGGTTATAAAGAGATTTCATTCATCAAAATCGAGCAAGGGGGGCCAGAGATAGGTCAAATCCACCCAAATGACCCCAGAAGGGCTTTTTTTTGGCTAAATCTCTCTAAAAAGGTCAAATTTCACTTATTTTGCATCAATCTTGATACAGGGTACTTATTATATGTTGTACTTTGGATTCCTAAAGCTTTTAGTCTACTAACCCATCATCCAAGGGTAGTTTTCACTATAAGTAAAAAACATCTATATTGATTCTGACTTTTCTACATCCAACTCACAGGCTTATCATTACTTTGAGAATAAAGATTATTAATTTAACCCTTTTAGAAGGGAAGATATTTGTTCTGGGAATGTCATTTTCGAGCCTGAGAGCTGAAAAACAGGCTCAGGGCTTAAGAGGATAAAAGACATTTGTTTTAAATCAACTGTCACTGATGTCGCATTGTGAAACCTAATGGGGAATGGAATTCATGGAAGAGCTATAGAGGATAATACATGATGTGAAAAAGCAAGACAAAGTATAAAAACAGCATCATTAAGGCACAGAGAGAAACAAATCAGAGTGATGAAGAGATCAGTGAGAATTAGCCGGTGATGATTTGGTTTAGCATCCCATATCTTCCATCTCACACTACACACTTTACTGACATCCACACCTATTTAATTACTTAAGTTAACCTTTTTTGATTGAGCTTGATTATGATTGCTTTAAATAAATAACATACTGTAGAATTGTAGCAGTGATGTTTCCTGATAGTGTGATCAGGTGAATTACAGCTTCCCTGAGACCCGGCTTCAGATCAATATTCACTGAAGCATACAGACAAAGGCACGCACTCATACAGCGACATCATCAAAGTGAAGTTGAAGCCAGACATCAAATTTCCTGCACAAGTTGTTTGCTTTCATGTGTGTGCTTGAGTGTTTTTAAAAGTGTATTTAACACAACAAAAACTAAGCACAGATATTTCTGAGAGCCCAAAGCCAAAACACAAAAGTTCTCTTCAGACATAAAGATGCCAAACAGGAATGCCTAGCCAGCCCTTTTCTGCTGCAGGGTGTGTGAAGGCAAACTAAGTATTTACCAATAATAATGGTATGTACATATGGGACGGACGGTTGAGAGGGAAATGATTCCTATGTTACCCACTGGTGAGCGTTCACAGCATCAAGACGGTTGTATGATTACAGAATTGGTGTGTGTGACAGCCACATTTGGGTTCACATTAAAGGTCCCCTATTATACTGTTTTTTATCAATATATTATAGGTCTCAGATATATACAAAACATGTCTCTGAAGTGTTTGGCTCCAAATACCAAACAGATAATGCATTGTAGCATCCCATAAACCCCTCTGTTTCAGCCCTGTTTCAAAAGTGCTGATTCTCTGTCTTTTACTTTAGATGAAAATAAGGAGCCACTCCCCACGCCCCTCTGAGAGATATTTGGTTAAAAAGAACACAATAGGCGCGTTCACACCAAGTACTTTTCCCACAGTAGTTCATGAGAACTTTAGTTCATGAGAGTTCTTTTAGTTCTGATGAACTAAAGCAGATCGCGTTCACACCAAAATGAGTTCCTGGGGGTGGATTAGGCAAATGAGCCGCTGACGTCACTTCTTCTTCTTCTTCTGCTTTGGGTTTACTGGCAGGCCGCAAACAACTTCACGGCGAGTACAGTAGGTGGCGGTATGCACCTTAAAGTTGCAATTCGCCAAAAAACCGAGAGAAGAAGAAGAAAAAAAACTTCCGCTTCCGCTGTATGCTTCTGTTTACCTTCCGACCTCAGACACGGTATGGAGTTGACGTTTTGGTGGTCGTGTTATACAGCTTCGTAACTGAGTTATTTAAGCCAATAACTCAGCCACAAATACAAATACAGATCGACCATTCAAATGCAATAGAAATTCTTGAGTCGGAGGCGAAGGCGGTTAAGAAGCCTTAACAAAAGGATTGGACGACGAAAGCACACGCTATGGACATGTTTCGCCGTAGGACAGCTGAGGATGATGGCCGTTATCACGCACAAAGAACAGCAATGGTACGTTCATTAAATCACATTAATACTATCTAATGTAGGATTTATGGAGTTATGTAGGGCTAATTTGTGTCTTTGTATGTGTTCCAGATATGCGAATACTACGGAACTCTGGGTGAACAATAGAACGTCGGCCTGGTGAGAGGTGGTGCCAACGTACACCAATGTGCAGTGGATCAAAGATTTCCGAATGTCCAAGGGCTCTTTTCAACTCCTCTGTATTCGCCTGGAAGCAACGTTGGGGAGAGGCATCTGAACAGCATGGAAATTGTAAATTGACAATAAAGCTGATCTTTTGTACAGTGCATTTGGTTCTCTCTTTTATTTACCAGTCAACAGACACAATTACAATAGTGCAGACACACCTTAGTGCAAAGATTAAATGTCAGTATCAAAACAGTACTCATACTGTATATTTGTATATTAATGAGTATATTATTATGTTAAATGTGTGTTAAAGACAATGGGATGAGGTTGAAAGCTCTTTAAAAACTTTTGTATACCATCTTTACTGTGATAAATACATACATGTTAAGCATACACACCTGAAGAACTACGTTACACACACACACACAGGTTAGTCTGTGTACCGCTGCACTGCTGCTGGTTTAAACAAAGACAGTCATGATGCTAGTGCCGTGCATGTAGGTTCTCTTTTATTTATCAGCAGCAGATCAATAAGTGTCAGTAGTATCAAAACAATATAATAACAGTGGCAATATATATATATATATATATATAATAACAATAGGTAGGCTCAGCAGCAGACACACCTTAGTGCAAAGTTAGGTGTCAGTATTAATAACAGTGGCATATATATATATAATCACAATAATACAAAATTAACTGTCCCAGGTGTAGGCAATTTGGGGTGAAGTGTCTTGCCCAGGGACACAACGACATCCTGACTGCAGTGGGGTTTGAACCTGTGCTCCCCTGATCCGAACACCAACGCACCAGACCACTGCACCACACGCCTCCCAACAAGTCATTGTACAGTTTATCAACGACGACAAGTTTTTCTTAATTTTTGTATTGAAGGCCTGTTGGATGTAATCAGCTCGCTTTGCACTGCCAGAAGCCCAGCCTGAAAGGTATTTTGTATTTTGTTGCTCCACCTCGATTCCTGGGCCTTGTGTGAATGCAGCAGCCGTTCGTCGTGCATCTCCTTGGCACGCAGGTCCTCATTCTCCTTGCTGACCATGGCACGGCGGTCCATCGCCATGATGGTGTCAAGGAAGCTGTCATCGCGTGCCCACTTTCCTAAGGTCAAATATGCAAGATACAAGATCAGTTTAATCGCAACAACGAGACAACATTGTCCAACATTGGACATGGTGCAGGCAGGGGACAGTGTACAAAATGCAGGTGTAAAGTAGAAGATAGGATCAAATAATATCAAATAAAGAATAAATATCAAAGTGCCCTTATTTATTGTTTTGTGCTTAATGTATGCTTGAACTTTGTTTTAAAGGGATTAGTGGACATCAGTTAGATGTGTAACCTTCTTTCAAGGCCAGAGTAGTTACAGTGTAAGTGGATTGACATCTAACATAACATGGCTGAGTACAATTATAACAATCAATAAAAAAAAGGAAAAATAAATAGAATTTCAATTACATTTCTACTTAAATGTGCAAAAATATTAGAACATCAGTCTTTGTGGCATGCAGGTAATCAACTGTTTAAGCTTTTACCATTAACATGTAGAATGAATGTTGCAAATTACTTGAAATTATAGCAACTACAATGTATTGTTAGAGGTAAGAATACAGAGGTAGCATTATGTCCAGCTAGCATGCTAATTGCTAACGTTATATTATCGTTTTATTAACTAGTTTCTAATCCTGAGAGAAACACCTTGCCTGAAACACACGATTAGTGCCATGAGTTAGTGAAGCAAATTACAGAACATTGCACACTTATTCACAAGTCAAAACGTGTTCATAGCGGGCATGGCTGAGAATAGCTAGCTAGCTAGATGTTGTTAGCCAGCTTGGACCTAACGTTAGCAAGTTCTAGCATGGCTAGCTCGATCTACTGAGCAAATAAAAGTACATCTAAGACCAGTATTGTGCAGATTAAAACAGTGCAGTGCATGTATTTTATTTTACCTTCGTAGTCGTCCCGACATGACTTTGCCAGGTCTGCTAACTTTGCTGAGCCACGGAAACTGCATTCAGTAGAAGCTTCTGAATGAATTCTGAATGCTTCGCGTCCTCCGAGTAAATCGCCAGAAGCGCCGAGACATCCTCATCAATTCCACCGCTCCGATGATTTATTTAGTGTTGCTATAATAACTGCTTTCACAAATGTAATCTCTTCGGGTACGCTGGCCGAAGCGAGCAAATACAATGGCTGCTTCCAAAAAGAATTCAGAGTCAAACGGGCGTGGTTTGCATTCTGCACAGCCAATCAGACGTACGAACTATTTTCTCCCACAACAGTCCCTGCACTCTAGCAGGGACTGAAAAGCGGGTCGGACGAACTAATTTGAGCTACTTTAGTTCCTGGGGCTTTTTGGTGTGAACGCAAATATATCGTAGTTCTGATGAACTATTGTGGGAAAAGTACACCAAAGTACTCCGTTGTGAACGCACCTAATGGTGCTCTAGGAAGAGATTCAGGTGATAAGGTGGGCGGGTGTTACCTTGGTTGGTGATTGGCTAATGGTTACACAAGCCAAAAAATCGTTATGACATCATAAAGTGGCCAAAATCTGATCAGCTCATTTTCAGACAGGTTTTTATATAAATGGATCAGGACAACAAGTGAGCGAATCTTTTTTCCTGAAAATGTCAGAATCTCTTTACTAAGGGGACACATGTTTATGTATAAAATACATGATAAGTGTATTTTGCTTAATAGGTGACCTTTAAGACTAGGCAGTGGATAATGTGAGGCATCCATAATCATTTGGTCTTCAAAATAACATACCATTCAAGTTCATTTAACTTCAAAACATTTATCACTTTCACATTTCTTGGTTGTTCTCGTCATCTTTGAGCGCTGTCCTTGTTTTTCTCAGCGATACTTACAAGTATCACACTAGATGCACAGTACAGATCCAAGCAGAAGGTGTAGGGGTAGTGGATTTAACAGAGAAGACATTGTACACAGGACAGCTACAATGAAGACCTGTCTACCCAGTGAGCATGGCAGAACAATTGCCAACTTCCTGTTGTCTTCCCTAACAGTTTGTCACAGCCAAATGGCCATGATATCAGTGAAGGATTCTTTACTGTTTACTCATTAACCTGTAATCCTTTGTGAGGGTTGCATCATTGTGACTAGAGTGCAAACATTAAATCTAACATAGAGATGGTAGATCTAAAGTTGCAGTAAATAATTATTTTCCTTTTTAAATGTTGCTGTTGATGGTAACACATTTTTGTTTTGTATGAGCTTTGTTGATGCCATGTTCCCTAAATGTAATGGAAAATAGTGTGAGAGCATCTGGAACATGATTAATTAAAACAAATGTTTCAAACATTGAGGCTAAGGTGATGAGTCAAAGAATGTCATTTCGAAACTAACACCTTCTGACAAAAATAACTATTAGAAACCGTTAATGAGCACTATGGAATTGAGAACAAATAGTTGACATTTATAGGCAAACTGTTGCAAAAGGGTGAAAGAGTCAAAGAAAACTTGTTTTAGAAATCAGAGAGCGATGATACAGGAACTGAATATTAAGGTCATGGTCTACTTTCTATAGTGAGAGTAACAATTGGAAGGGTTGCATCATGAATACTAGAGTGCAATAATGATGTCTAACATAGAGATGGTAGAACTCGAAGTTGCTGTTAGGAAGTATTTACCTTTCTAAATGTTGCAGCTTGACCTAGCAGTTTTGGTAAAAAGCGTTATAGCTCATGCTTTGGTTGGTTCTGTTTTGAATGAGCTTTGTTGTTGCTAGGTTCCCTCCTTGTTTGTCTATGAAACAAAGTGTATTACAAGGCCAAATAATAAGAAAATAGGGATAAAGACAAGAAAATACATAATTAAACTTTTTTTAATTAATGGAAAATAGTGTTAGAGTATCTGGAACATGACTAGTTAAAATAAATGTTTCAAACATTGAGGCTACGGTGATGAGTCAGAGGATGTCATTTAGAAACTCACTTCTTCTGAGAAGTTGTTTGAAAAGTGTCCAAAAAAACAATTATAAACCATTGCTGAGCATTATTGAAAGGACAAAAAAGAGGAAAGAGTTAACATTTATAGGCAAACTGTTGCAAAAGGGTGAAAGAGTCAAAGACAACTTGTTTTATAGTCAGAGAGCGACGGTACAGGCACTGAATAGTTAGGTCATGGTCAACAATTTATAGTAAGAGTAATAATTTGGAAGGGTTGCATCATTGTGAGACTGCAACAAAGTGTATTACACTGCAAATTAATACGAAAATAGGGATAAAGACATATTGAAACCTTAAAAAATGGAAGAAAACTGTTTTGGGGAAAATAGACCTAATAAAAAAAAGTTTGGAAACATTCAGGCTACCACAGAATGGTGACTCACAAAAAAAAAGGGAAAGCTTGAACATTTATAGGAACATTGTTGTTACGGGGTGAAGGAGTCATGCAAATATTGTATTAGAAATCAGAAAGCGACGTTACAGGTGCTGAATAGTACAGTCATGGCCTACTATCTATAGTAAGAGAAACAGTTTGGAAGGGTTGCATCAGAGTGCACAAATTCTATCTAACATAGAGATGGTATAACTTGGTTTTGTAAGTGAGGAACTAAAGAAGTTGCAGTAAGGAATTATTAACCTTAAATGATGCTGTGGATGGTAAATAGCATTATAGCTCATGCTTTGGTTGGTTTTGTTTGTTAAATAAAAGTTTGAAACATTCAAGCAACCACAACATGGTGATGAGTCGAAGGATGACATCTTGAAACTTACCAAAAAGAAGAAAACGTTTACATGTATAGTAAAACTGTTGCAAAAGGGTGAAGCAGTCATACAAAACTTGAATTCGAAATCAGAGAGTTATGGTACAGGCACTGAATATTAAGGTCATGGTCTACTTTCTATAGTGAGAGTAACAATTGGAAGGGTTGCATCATGAATACTAGAGTGCAATAATGATGTCTAACATAGAGATGGTAGAACTCGAAGTTGCTGTTAGGAAGTATTTACCTTTCTAAATGTTGCAATGTTGCAGCTTGACCTAGCAGTTTTGGTAAAAAGCGTTATCGCTCATGCTTTGGTTGGTTCTGTTTTGAATGAGCTTTGTTGTTGCTAGGTTCCCTCCTTGTTTGTCTATTGACATGAAACAACGTGTATTACAAGGCCAAATAATAAGAAAATAGGGATAAAGACAAGAAAATACATAATTAAACCTTTTTTTAAATGTAATGGAAAATAGTGTTAGAGTATCTGGAACATGACTAGTTAAAATAAATGTTTCAAACATTGAGGCTACGGTGATGAGTCAGAGGATGTCATTTATAAACTCACTTCTTCTGAGAAGTTGTTTGAAAAGTGTCCAAAAAAACAATTATAAACCATTGCAGAGCATTATTGAAAGGACAAAAAAGAGGAAAGAGTTAACATTTATAGGCAAACTGTTGCAAAAGGGTGAAAGAGTCAAAGACAACTTGTTTTATAGTCAGAGAGCGACGGTACAGGCACTGAATAGTTAGGTCATGGTCAACAATTTATAGTAAGAGTAATAATTTGGAAGGGTTGCATCATTGTGAGACTGCAACAAAGTGTATTACACTGCAAATTAATACGAAAATAGGGATAAAGACATATTGAAACCTTAAAAAATGGAAAATAAACTTTTTAGGGGAAACTAGACCTAATAAAAAATTGTTTTTGAAAAATTCAGGCCACCACAGAATGGTGACTCACAAAAATAAAAAGGAAAGCTTTAACATTTATAGGAACATTGCGGGGTGAAGGAGTCATGCAAATATTGTATTAGAAATCAGAGAGCGACGTTACAGGTGCTGAATAGTCATGGTCTATAGTAAGAGAAACAGTTTGGAAGGGTTGCATCAGAGTGACTAGAGTGCCAAAACATTTGAGACCCCAATGAGGAGAAAATATGTTCTCATGTGATGTCATGCTTGTTGACTGAGAAGGCAAGATGCCAAAAATAACATAAAGTTATAGGGCACATGTTACCAATATCTGAGTGTCAGCTGTCAGACTGGCTGCGATGTGATCGGGCTGCAGAACAGGGAAATGGCAAATATGGAGCACAAAAGGAGAAGAGAAAGACGTTGATGTCTCGCTGAATCTTGTATAAAGACAACAAACTGGAAGAAAGAAACAGACTCCTTCATTTTATTTAGTTATTTTCCCTGTTTGTTTTTCTGTGATGTTTTGATAAATCAATACCTTTTCTCTGCTCTAGTGTCATTTTCAAATTAAAACAAAAGATGGTGAATCAATGGGGAGAAAAGGGGGCCCTAGGAGTTGTCCCTGAATTATTTCCCCCTTGCCTGGGTTTTGTCCACTTGTCTCATGATGTTGGCAAGTGGACAACAAGAGTGTAAAAACAGAGGCACGGGAAAAAGAAAACAATCAGAAGACTCTCTCTGCCACTCATTCAGTCAGACCAGCCTAAAGCACCAACATTACAGGGATGCACTTAAAAATAGCATGAAGACAACTTTACACTGTAGTTTTACTCTATATAGCACACTCAGTAGAGTTCAAGTATATCTGGACTTTACTCCAATATCAGGCTAGGACTGAAGAATATATTGCCTCAAAATCTTAGTGCAACAAAATCACTGATGTCCCAGCATGAATGTTTCTTTTTTTGTAGTTGCAATGTGTGAAGCTGATTGTCTAGACTGCACCTAGACAACACAACAAGTTTTCTACATGACTGATGTGAAATGATAACTATTTGACATGGCTCACACTTTAAAGAAGAGGCAATCTTTCCTTTGGTTGGGGGCAAAACAGGGTGTGTGTGTGTGTGTGTGTGTGTGTGTGTGTGTGTGTGTGTGTGTGTGTGTGTGTGTGTGTGTGTGTGTTTTTACAGTTGTTTTCAGTTGCTAACACACAACAATCTCACATAAAGCCTAATTATACTCTCACTCAAAGTGCAAAACCTGAGCTCAAATCTCCAAAACTTTAAACACATTTTCAGCTCTGCACCCAATTTGCAATTCAACTTGGCACTTTTTGCAAAACACTGCACACGGTTCTCTAAATATATTTATATATATACATAAACACCAAACTGCTTTATTGTTGACTCATCAATCAGGATGTAAGCACTAGAAAAAGGCTTCATGTAAGACATTTATAAAAAACAACAATGCATATATGGATAGCAGCAAGAGGAAGAGGTGGAGGGAGGATAACAGAGAGGGAGGATAAACTGAAGTCAGTTGAAGAGTTATTTGCAGCATAACGGTTGGAGCTGTTTGACCGTCAGGCCTCTATGTGCATGACTCTTCTGCAGGTTGATGGGGAGCTGTGGCCAGACACAGTGAGGTGTTAAAATGCTGCCTACGCACTTTTCTCTCCTCTGTCGTTTCTAAAAATATTTTTTGTATTTCTTTTCCCTCAAATTGTTCCTAGTTAGAAACATAATATAACCCTCCTCCCTGTCTTGTGCAAGCTTTGATGTAGACATTGTGTGTGTTTATTTTGTGTTTTTGTTTATGTGTGATGTTTATGCTGTAGGCTATGGGCTGAGCTGTCCGGTGTGGCATATGAAATGTTAATTGCTGTTAATTTCAGTTGTTAAGACGATTACCAGTTTGATGAATTCTTTGTACTGGGAAAACACACTCCCTACATCCATAGAGAGGGAGACATGGTGTGCATAGTTTACATTCAGACAAACTGTACAATGAGCACCATTCACAAAGAGTATTACACCCATGGAGACTTTGTATGTTATGTTCTGACCTCTGCTGGTTGCACATGACACTACAGGAAGGACTAGACCAAAACGGCTATGAAGGAAATCAGCCACAAGATGGAGTGAGATGACAGCAACAGATATTTTGCCATGTAGCTGTCTGAAAACCCTCTAGTCAAATGCATACCCATAAAAAAGACCATGATGGGTTTTTATATGGTTAATGCTACTAAAACTGAAGTAGCCTGAGGTCATTTCAATATTCAGCCAATAGAAATCTCAGCAAATGTAAGAGCAAGGTCTCCTCATCTTACATCTCTCTTATTACTGTGAGTGAGTCTGTGCATTGGCATTACAGAGGTCAGGGTTTCCTACTATGCTGACATCGCTGTTTATGTGAAAAGAACATAAACGCACTTCTATTATAAGAAGTCAGATGCATAATCATTATAATGTTTATTCAGCACAATCAAACTTGTTTCCACAGTTGATCTGGAACATTTTGACTGAGGAATATAATGGAGGAACAGCCATTGTAAGGGATTTTTGGCATTTAAATGTGTCCATAGCTATTGAGTATCTACAATTGTTAAGCCCTGAAAGGTGTTGTTTATGTGTTCTTTGTTAAGATACAGTAACTCAGGATTTGCATCAACATTTTACCCAATTGTAGACCTTTTAGTAGGCAAAGCTCTCGTATGATGCTTGAGAAGTTTGATCCTGTTAGTTCAATCAAGAAGAAAACGAGTTCTTAATTTCAAAAGTAAGGTATTAAAAAAGTATTGTTCAGTATTAAACGTTCATGTATATTTTCAGACCTAGTATTGCAAAACCTTGACTATACTGTACTTCAATAAACCAACACACAAATGACCACATTATAGGAACTACAACGTAGCATAAAATAGGGGCATATAAGTCCCTCAGGTGACATTTGAATTCCCTTTGGACTATGACAAAGCGTTTTTGTATGGGTCATATTTCCGGTCATACTCCAGGAGTGTGCAAAGTAGAGAAGGAAGTTTGAAGAGTGCTGCCAAAACAGCAGCCAATCACAAGGTGCATCAGAATGTGTTTATTTTGTTCACTGTGCAGTTTATATTTACAATTTTCTTACACTGTTAACTTGATAATTCATATATGAGTTTTTGTTTAGGGAGAAAGTGGGACTGTTCCACCAGACTATGTTACACTGAGGGAATTTACTCATTTGGGATAGTTTGTTTATGTGTTCAGTATGTATGTAAATACACCAATGAACAACTTCTGTGACTGTGCATGTGTTCTGATGGACCTTTTCTTTTTGCAGAATTGTCTGTAGCGTTGATGTTATTGTGAGCGTGGCTGTAAAAAGAGAACACAAATAATTGAACATAAATGAGTTAGGAGGCACCAGATTATTTACACAACAATTATATGTGTGATTTTTAAATATGACAGGTATACTGCCAAAATATTGCGACACCCTTTTAACTATAAAGAGCACAATATGTACATGCTGTACTTTTATTTTTTTTAACTGCATTTATGTTTCAATTCATGTCATTTAAAGACAGAAATTATCTTGTATGACGGTATTTGATTATGTTTAACAGGCCTCCTACCAAGTGTATCTGTGTGCTCTCAAAGCACACAGTTTATTAAAAACCATAAACTCTTGTTGTTGCCGTAACTAAAGAACAAACTTGCTCTTAGTCTCTGAAATTTGAACTTAATTACACAGAAGCTTTGGTGAACTTCATTTCACAAGGAGACTAAAAAAAGGTTGAAACTGAAATAGTTCACCATGTTTGACAATCTGTTAATTCTTCAGACAGACTTTTGAAGGGGCTGTCAATAATTATCTTAGGCACATGTTATTTACAAAATGCCTAAAGTGTACTCTAGTGTGACCCCTCATGTAGCATAAGACCTAGGGATGGCTATTATTTCATTTCGAAAATGTGTGTGTTGCTGCTTACTTGGTCTCATTTCACTATTTGAAAAAAAACTGGGATTTTTGAAGTAAAAACAGACAGGTTTGAATTAATTACTTCAAAATTTAAAAAACGGCAAACAATTTCCATTTGTTCTCATCATTTTAGTTCTATTGCATTAAAATGGCCGTATTATCCACAGCATAAAGGCATTAACCTACATTTTTAAGTATACTTTTTCTATCATTCACCCATAGCATTTCAAACAATAAAGTGCATTTTAAAATAACCTTCTCTTTAACCAATCTAAAATACACGGTAAATTGCCACATACATGTGCAGGTACATTTTCTACACACAAACAGTCGATCCCACACATGAGCAGGCAGTAGTTTGACCCTGCAGTTCACATACAGTGTATAGTTTAACTATGTGCTTATACTGATCTCCACACTGCAGATACATACTGTTTCAGTCATGTTAAGAACAGGTAATAGTCAAGCTGGATGTGCCTTCAAGCCTTCAAGCCACACACACACACACACACACACACACACACACACACACACACACACACACACACACACACACACACACACACACACACACACACACACACACACACACACACACACACACACACACACACACACACACACACACACACACACACACACACACACACACACACACACACACACACACACACACACACACACACACACACACACACACACACACACACACACACACACACACACACACACACACACACACACACACACACACACACACACACACACACACACACACACACACACACACACACACACACACACACCCCTGTTTTGCCCCCAACCAAAGGAAAGATTGCCTCTTCTTTAAAGTGTGAGCCATGTCAAATAGTTATCATTTCACATCAGTCATGTAGAAAACTTGTTGTGTTGTCTAGGTGCAGTCTAGACAATCAGCTTCACACATTGCAACTACAAAAAAAGAAACGTTCATGCTGGGACATCAGTGATTTTGTTGCACTAAGATTTTTGAGGCAATATATTCTTCAGTCCTAGCCTGATATTGGAGTAAAGTCCAGATATACTTGAACTCTACTGAGTGTGCTATATAGAGTAAAACTACAGTGTAAAGTTGTCTTCATGCTATTTTTAAGTGCATCCCTGTAATGTTGGTGCTTTAGGCTGGTCTGACTGAATGAGTGGCAGAGAGAGTCTTCTGATTGTTTTCTTTTTCCCGTGCCTCTGTTTTTACACTCTTGTTGTCCACTTGCCAACATCATGAGACAAGTGGACAAAACCCAGGCAAGGGGGAAATAATTCAGGGACAACTCCTAGGGCCCCCTTTTCTCCCCATTGATTCACCATCTTTTGTTTTAATTTGAAAATGACACTAGAGCAGAGAAAAGGTATTGATTTATCAAAACATCACAGAAAAACAAACAGGGAAAATGACTAAATAAAATGAAGGAGTCTGTTTCTTTCTTCCAGTTTGTTGTCTTTATACAAGATTCAGCGAGACATCAACGTCTTTCTCTTCTCCTTTTGTGCTCCATATTTGCCATTTCCCTGTTCTGCAGCCCGATCACATCGCAGCCAGTCTGACAGCTGACACTGCAGACCGGCATGGAGCTGCTATGATGACGGACAATTTAACGGTCTCTCCCTTTTTGATTGCAACGTCCATTAGCAGTTCAGAAGGCACATAATACTTTTAGACTTTTCTCCAGTGATACGCTGAGATTTATGTCCTGCTGTTTTGGGTGACAGGCACTTGAACACCTTTCTGTCCTGTTGCTACACAAGCGAGATAGAGAAAGAGAATATTAGTCAAATACAATATAAAGTTGTACAAAATGCAACACAAGGTGATCCAGTGCAGAAAAAAGCTAGGACTACAGAAGCTTACCCAATCTGTACTTCTCTTTAGCTTCAGCTCTCTCTTTTGCATCAAAGTACCAGACTGTGATGGCATAGCTGTAAAACACAAGAAGGAAAAAGAGATCTTAATAATAATAACACAAGAGCTTGTCTATTTTGTCAGTAAAATATATAACTGCTAGAGAACATTAACAAGGATTAAGTTAAAGCACAAAAATCAAATCAAATCAAAAGGACAAAATATGTTATATCTCTCACAGGCTCCGCCCTCTACTGGACTCTATTGCCCCTTTCACACCGGCGCTTTTCCAGCTCCTGCTCGGAGCTGGAGCTGGAAAAGCGCCGGTTTTTCCTGTTCACACCGCAGCAGCGGCGCGTCATAGCTCCGGAATGCGGTTCACTTCCAGCTCCAAAAAATTGTCGGTCCAGAGGCAAGAGCTTTGGAGCTATGACGCGGCGTCGCTTACGTCTCTTACGTCGAGGCGTGCAGGAAACCTTACTTTGACCATCCGTTCGCTGTTATTGATCATTGTGGAGATACATGGGCTGTACAGGTTGTCATGTCCGACTATCACAAGTAGAATCATAATGAAAAATACGCCGGTAAAATGTGCCTGTAGAAAACGGCTTAGCAAGTAGTCAGTTTAGCTTCGGTTGCTATGCTAACATCACCCATGTTATACCAGAGAAACTTTCATAACAGCGTTGTGATGCCAAACAGCGTCAATTCAGACTGACACATTCACTTAAGGGGAACTGGGGATATGTATCAGCTGCTTGTGTGACAGTCAGACAGTGAATACTTTAGAGCCGTGTGAGCTAACCCGGAGCTAACGGGAGAATAAACTCCCGTGGAAGAGCAGCCAGCACTGCAGCGGTCGCTAAATGCCGCTGAAACACATTAATAAACAATGAACCACAGCACTCTGGAGAAAAGTATAAGGTTGGAGAAGTCGTTATTTAATTTAATCTGGCTTCGTATGATTAAAAGCAACACGATCATCGACCCGACGCAGTCCCCGGCCCGTTGTTGTTGTGGGAGAAAATCAGCGACGTAAACTGTGACGTCATGACGCAGCAGCGGCAGCTCTGGGCAGTGTGAACAGAGCGGGTGCTGAAAAGGGAAACCGGAGCTGAACCAGAAAAGCTCTCGCTAGGAGCTAGAAAGGGAAAAGCGCTGGTGTGAAAGCCGCATATGGGTACTTCCCCTTAATCCTATCATGCAAGCATTCATCCACTGAGACTTTCTAGACGTAGCCGGCCCCTGGTGCAGCCAGGCGATTGGTTCACAACCATCGACCTGAAGGACGCTTACTTTCATGTCGAGATTGCTCCGAAACACAGAAAGTATTTGCGTTTTGCCTTCCAGGGGGTGGCCTACGAGTACAACAGACTACCGTTCGGCTACTCCCTGTCCCCACGCACGTTCAGCAAATGTGTGGCCACAGCGCTCCAGCCGCTGCACGGCCGTGGCATGAGAGTTTTCTTTTATCTGGACGACCGGGGAGTCCTCCACGTCATAGCACACCTCCGCGGGGTAAGCGCGTCAGGGTGTGCTCTGTCAGCCGCAGCCTCAATTTTCTCCACGGTTACGACCGAGGGAGAGGTGAGTGAGGCGCTGCGGCTGCTAACCAGAAAGCCGGTCAGAAACAGTGAGATGGAACAGTGTTGTTGTGGGACGACAGCGCGTGTATACATCGGGCCTGTGAGAGATATAACGAGGGGTTACGTATGGTAACCCTTGTTATATAAACACAGGCGGAGCCCTCTACTCAGGGGCCCTGTCTGTCCTATGCTGCTTGCTGAAGAGAAGTGTAGGATGACAGTCAGGAGGCGAGGCCTCCTTTTATACGGTGAGATGCGCGTGCATTCAGGTAGGCCCGCCCCGGGGCCGGCTACGTCTAGAAAGTCTCAGTGGATGAATGCTTGCATGATAGGATCAGGGGAAGTACCCATAGAGTCCAGTAGAGGGCTCCGCCTGTGTTTATATAACAAGGGTTACCATACGTAACCCCTCATTCTTTGATAGGTATTTTTTACCCAGCTAGATAACAAAAAAACGATATCTTGTATGAACGAGAACAGCACACTGCAGCAGATGTCCAGGGCAGCAGAGGGTTAATTTATACAGTTTTAAGCCCCTCCGGTGGGGCTGTTTTGTTTATTCCTGTCTCTTGTGTCTGTGCCTCTTCAGCACGAGTCCTGCAATCGAACCTTCCTCCCCTCCCCTCCCACCGACCCCCTCAGGAAATACACACTTCCTGCCTTCAGCTCCACCTCGCCCCCCAGCAGCAAGATGGAGAGGAGAGGAGAGAGAGGAGTGAAAGAGTATCATGTTCCCCCGATGGACACAACTACTTGGTGCTAGTATGTAAATAACTGTACGTGTGCAAGTGCTTTTAATTAACTTCTGTCTAATTATGTCAGCATCATTTATTTGAGGCACTTTCCAACTGATTTAAATTCATTAGAAGACAAACCTCCCATTACAAAGGGGAAAAAAAGGAAGTAATTCATCAACTCATTTTTTGTTAATTTGAATAAATAAATAAAAATGTGTTAATGGTATTGTTAATATATAAAGATGATTTATACATTAGTGCGCCCTGTCTCTTCCCATATAATATCAGTAGAGACAGAACTACACATGCGTTTGTGTTTGGCATCATTTTACTGACCGAGTAGCGTAGGCTGGCTTGACTTCATGTGGGTTCCTGCGGTCAGACCAGAAGATGAGCAGCCGGTCAAACAGAGGTTTGATGTTCGCTACCACATTTTTGCCTTCAGGGTAGATCTGCAGCAGCCCTCCTTGTTTCTACAAACAAGCACACACAAACACAGTCACACAAGTTGTTGACATTATTTTAAGATGGTCCTAATTTACTCCGGCATACTGTAATGTTTCAATGTTTGATATTTTCATAGTTGAACAACAAGTTTAATATTTTCCCAATTAGTTTTCTCTAAAAATCAGAAAACGGTGAACAATTACATGTTTCAAATTGTGTGCTTTCTCCCAATTGAAATATATATTATTGAATATCATGTAAGAGTAAAGAAACCAGAACATATTCACATTTAAGAGGCTGGATCGGGACATATTAAACTTGTTTTTCTTGCAAAATTACTAAAAATGTAATAATTGATAGTCAAAATAACAAAACTATTCGATTAATGTAATAATCTCTGCAGCTCAATCATGACTATACCTTGACATCCCAGTCCTTGTTGAGATAGTAGATACACGTGATGCAGCGTCCGTCACCATTAGGGTTGTCAACATGGCGGACATACCCCGTCCCGTTCCCTGGGTAACATGCAACCATCGCCTAAAACAGAAGAAATTAAGACCGTTAGCTGTGTGCGTCCACCTTAAACAATAAACAAAAACAGTACTGCATCATAAAAAACATGCTGGTTAAGAAGGCAGTGACTTGATTAACCTCTCTCGCCATTTGGCTCTCACACTGCTCACTCCTAAACTGTTTTCCAGGTGGACTTTTTGCTAATGATGTGATTTATGAAACACACAGTCACGAGAGGGAGAAGTAGCGGCGGCATGTGTCAGAGTTCGGTTGCTGTTCCCAGCAAATTATCTGCAGATAGAGTGTACGCTCAAACAATGGTCTTGTGCTGGTATTTCCCCTGCTTGACATCTATGCGTTGGAGGCTGTGAAGCAGGCGAGCGCTCTTTCTCTGGGGAGTTTGAGGGAACAGAGACCTTCGTGAGAGCCCTTCAATCGATGAGCATTCCAGACCACGACCACTACAGGACCATAGGACTGTAAATGCACTGATTCAGGGTGAAATTGAGCAGAGCCTGTGTCAATATGACACATCATCAGCTCATGTTGCAGGCCGTGTGAATAAAGCGCTCTGTCTGCTCTACTGAGGAGGAGGAGGAAACGTCTTTAGATATTTCACAGACTGACATCAGCTCTTGCTCGCAGAGAGAGATTCTAGGTGATGATAGTTGGCGGCGTGTAGAGTAATAACTCTTTTTTATCTCTCCAGGCTGACTACTATGAAGATACTGTCACTGGCTTGACTTATATTGTTCTGCATGGGACGCCAACGTTACAATATCAGGAGTCACTGCTTTGCTTCAGCTCTGTTCTGTGACACTATCAGTCATGACTAACGGGCTCTGCACCGCTGAAGTATCGATTTAACTCGCCTGACGCTATCATTTAAGTTCTCGTACAACAGAAAGAGAGTCTCAACCCTGAAATCAAACAGCGCTCGAATAGATTTCTAACACAAACACACCTTTTGTTTTGTTGTTTGTGATATCCATAGGGTTAGGGTTAGTATATAGTATAGTATAGTACAGTATGTAAGTAACATTGTGTGTATGAGGGTTTCAGTCAGAGAGCACACTCTCTTCCTCCGATGGTTTCCCTCCTCGTTCACAGCCAACAAAGTTTGGCTGCCTTGGGTTTCAGTCTGTTAATCGGACCATTGTCAGCTCTCATTACCGACCAACTCTCACAGTCAGAGCTCATTACCCTCCGGACCTTTTATTCCGGGGCTCAGAATGATTAGCAGACCTGCTGCGTCAAGATGAAAATGATAAAATATGAATTTCTTATGATTATTTCAAACAGGAATGTCAACTGAATGTGATCTAGAGTAATTAAGACTTGTCCCATAATAGCAGCTTATTAAATCAGGCATGTTTTTTCAATGATTTAAATGAGTTTAAAGATTGCATTTATTATTATTTTTTTATTTATGTGTGTTTCTTTTGCATATTACAGAAACAGGTAAAGGTAACCTCCAGTATAGAGTTTTGACCAATAGCTGTTGAGCAATGTTATAAGTGGGTCTTGTACGTTTGTATCTCAGGGATGTGAAAGAGGAATGCACATGCATGCATGTATGAACATAAGTCTTTTATGAAATTAAATTAAAAAGGGTTCAAGGATGGATTTTCTCTCAAGATAAAGAGCACAGTGATCATGTTGGGTGTGCATGCAGGCCAAGGAAGTGCGTCTTCCAAGTACACAGTAATGATCAAACTGGTAATAATCTTAACAACTGTAATCAACCATTATTAACAGTTCATATGCCACACCAGCCAGCTCAGCCCTTGCCTGCAGCATAATCATCACACACACTAAACACACACAAATAAACACACAATGTCTACATCAAAGCTTTCACAAGACAGGCGTATAATTAAGGAGGAGGATTATGTAATTTATTCTAAACTTACCACGGACATTAGTACACATTGCTACTATTTAAACCAGTTTAACATACATCTTCAGGGTTAATAACCTTCTGTCAGTAGCTGCACACACACACATAAACACACACAACTGATTCATTCACACAGCATGACACAGAACCTTCATCTCTGCCAAGATCTGTGTCTACAGTGAGTTAACTTGTAATTGGCACCACAACCAGGCACATTACTTTAATGTCCTAATGGCATGACTGCGTAGATGTCAAGGTGACGGCTGGATGGGCAGAACATGCTGCCATGGACAAGGACAAAAATAAACTCCAATGCTGCACGCAAATTCTGATAAGAGGAGTGATTGTGGAAAGAGGGCTGAGGGGATAGATAAGCTTGAACAAGCACTGAGAGTACTGGCTGTAAAGGAGAAACAGTGAGGGGTGCTGGTACACTGTGATCACCATAAACAGTGCGGGAATTTGGAAAAATGTTTTGTCGGTCGTTTTCTTCTCCTTATAATAATTCCAATGCATTTGTGGATATCCAATCTCCAGTCTGAGTTGAGTGCTCTTTTGGGTGTACACAAACATCTCTATGCCGAGTTGTGTTAAACCCATTGGCACCATTTTTATTTGTATGAAGCCAGGGATTGCCATGACATAATTAAGGTTATTATTACAATGACAAAGAGGCTATATATAATGTATAGCATGTGTGCTAGCTTTACATGTGCATTCAGTAGAGAGAAGGAAATCCTCTTAATGTAAGAAATGCAAATATTGAAAGAGAGAAAAGGATAGGGGACTTAATGAACACATCATACCATTTGGTTACTCACAATATCTATCATGATTGACAATGATTTCTATGGACAAGCTTTTTAAATGTTGCTATACTATACTAACTTTTATAGTTAACCTAAATTCTCTTCCAATCTATCCTTATCTTACAGTGAAAGGTCAGCTACAGGCCAGCTGCTCTAAAGCTGGTATTCCAGTGTCCACATTAATACAGTTTTAAGAGTGTTTATGGATCTTTTTTTTTTATATAAAACCATATATAGGGATATCGTTGTACCCTCATCAAAATGCACATTACAGTATGTTACTCCATGTTTTGAGTGGTTCAAGGTCATTCTCAAGGACACTTCAGCACAACAAATGTTGTCTATCACTGGGGTTGAAACCACTTGATTCACTAACTGTTGAGCCGTACTGCAATCTTGATTCTTCTTTATTTCCTTCCTTCGTAAATGTAATCTTAATTTCGAAATCCGATTTCTCGCACCCACACCCTGGATGACACAGTCTATGATGCAAATAAGGATCAGCTATTACAAATAGTTTCTACCCAATTGGATTTGATTGGAAAAATGAAGGAAACAGATGAGGGTGAAATTAACTGAAATATAATAAACTGCTATGTCACTCCCATCTTTTATACGCGCTGTATTTCCTGGCTTACATCATGACTCATTGGAAGCTAAATTCACCTCTTTGAGTCACCGCTTCCATAGGCTGGATAATGGATTCTGAGGACATAATAACCTTTGATCCAAATGAGTGCCACACTCATACTCTACATTAGTTACATCTGCTAAATGAAGAAGTGCCCCAGCTCTTTACAATTTATAGATTAACTGGAATTTAAACTACAACGCTGGACTGGTTTCAACTTCCAGGGTTAAAACTGGTCTGTGTGGGTATTTGGAAGGAAGATGTACTCTTTATTGTTAGAGTGATTTTTCACTAAGGTTACAAAGTATCAGCCTCTACAGTAGGTAATGCTGAGTCACGTCATCTCAACAGAGCTACAGTAATATATTCTTCTGTTTGTGTGTGTGTGTGTGCTTGGGCATTACAGTTACAGTGTGTGTGTGTGTTTCTGTAATCTCCACAGGTTGGATGTGCATAGATTTAAACTGATACGTGAGAACAATTATTATTATTATTACTTTATTTGCACATTATTTGGAGAAGAAGCTTCTTTCCGTACTTTAAGGAAGAATACAAGGAAGCGTTAGAAGCATGATGAAATCAATTGTCATGTAATTGTTATATTATGGTGCAAATGTGTTATGTGTATACATAAAACAAACAAAGAAGTATGGAAAATGTGCTCAGCTCTTATGACTCTGCTGTGGACCCAATGGCACTCATTATGCATGAGTCACCTCTGAATGTCAGAAAGGAGACATTTGAGTATGTTGGTGGTTGTGTGTGTGTGTGTGTGTGTTAGATTGAGAGAAAGTTTATGTGGGTGTTACCCTGAATGTATACTGATCATACTAATTCTAACTTAAAGTGCATTTTAAGTGGTGCAAGTAATTATTTATTGATTATCTGACAATTATTGATGAATTATTTTCTCTGTAAAATGTCAGAAAATACTAAATGTCTTTCATAATTCTAAATGAACAAGATATCACAAGGTGGTACCATATTTCATCTTAAAACACCATGATTGCTGCTATAGTACATTGGTTGGTGCTGCAGCAAGGGAACACCAGATAAAAACAAATCATGTGAAATATACCATTTACCATGAAGCAATATTATCTGGCAATGATTATGACAGTCTTGGTTTGCCTGAAAAGAGACCAAATTAATACTTAAATGGCAAATGTATCCGTCTATCCATCACTCCAAAAAGCTAGATCTGTAGCTGCCTGCATGGTGGCACTGCTGAACTCTGAGGGGCGTTTGAGGACACGCTGCTGCAGCAGACGTTTTCATTATGCCGAAGCTTGTGCTGCATTACCCCTTATAACTCGCTCAGCGCTATCCTCCCACTCCTTCCACTCTCACTTCCAGTCTATCCCCTCCCCCTTAATTTGCCTCGTTCCTTGCACTGAGTTTTTTTGTCTCATCCCGATGTTGCAGAGATGTTCCCATCTTCACCCTTCCCTGTTTAACTGAATTATCTCTCACTCTCTTCATCTCTTTCATACACAATGCAGAGCTCTACTCTGTATGGGCCGGTTACTAAGGTAACAGCTAGGACATATTTTGTCCATGAGGCAAACAAGAGAGTTTAAGGAGTTTACAAAAGGGTAAAGAGAGATCTAGCCAGGGAACAGTTTGCGTTTTCCTACCTGGGAATCACTAACTCATGCCATGCCAAATAATAGAAAGAGTATACTGTATATAGAATAAATGGAATGAGCTGCAACACCCAAGTGTCTTCTTGAGCAGGTAGGGGAATCAGTTCAACAGATTTGATGTGTCGATTCCAAAAAGTCCACTTGAGTCATGCATTGAAATTAGAGCTTGAAATGTCAAGAGATAAAGAGAGCTTTTAAATATTTTGGTAACTTAGACACTGTTATTGCACAGTAGAAAGCAACTCAGCAGAAGCCCAATGTATTTTGCAATATCAAATGCAAATCTTAAACATGACAATATGTTAGCTTGCAGAGTCCATTATATTCATATCATTTTTTTGGTTTGCTGTCATTATGCTGCAGACTACGGACTTACTCTTAAACAGCTCCATCAGCCAATATTTAAAGAGCAACTTGCAGGTTAGAGACCCCAGTGAATAAATGTGTAGGAAAATGATGTATACACTAGATTTTCAAAAAAATATACAGAAATATACACTACAGTGACATCTGGCGTTGTTTTTGTAAGACATTTTTACTTCCGCATAAAAAAAGACCACCCGCGTGTGACGTCACATCAGGGAGAGCGGCCGGTCTAACGTATGAATAAACATGGTTCACAATGCTAGTTTTGACACAGAAGAGGTTGAAAATGTATATTCGTATGCATATGACGGACCACAACCTTATAATTATGAGCCTGCTAGGCGTCCAAGAGACCAGGAGCAGCAAAGGATTAGAAGAAATAACGGCCATCGGAGAGAAATGGAGCTGTGGTGTGAGGAGAACCAGTGGAGAACTGGGCAGCTGTCTTGGCAAGTTGCTCTTTAAGAGAGCAAAAGCTGCTGGGCTGTGAGGTAGACCGAGCCATTTGCCTTTTGAGACTGCATACATCAACAACCCTGCTGGATTTACTTTCTGCATGGGACAGTTTGAATGTCAAACTGATATGTTCTTAGAGTGTTGCATTAAGATACTAATATCTCACCATCATTTTCTTGTTTTTCATTAAAAAAGTTTTGACTTAGTGAAAGCTGTATCAACATTTATTAAGACCTGATATTGATAAGAGTTTCAAACAACTCCAATCTGAATAGTCTGGAACTGTTATATTGTAAATCTTGACTGAACAAGGGGGCGGCTGGAACACTAAGAACGTGTTTGGTTACAGTCTAGACTGCCATGTAATGGTTTACTAGCAACTGATAGGAAAAGACACAATGACACTGGATTCTAAAAACATCCTCATAGTTACAGAGTACACAAGAAAATATGGAAGGAGAAGGTGATTCTAATTTTCCATGTTACAGGGTAAGCAATGTGGAGAGTATAGTGTACAAATGGATTCAGGGTGGAGAATTAAACAGGCATCAGTCATAACGGGTCACTGACTTTACCTGTGTCAGATAAACCATTACTGCGTCACTACAGGGAGGGGGGCGGGGGGGGCTTCCTGTCCAGCACACCATGTCCATGGCTCTGTGCAGGACAGAGAAAACAACTGCCTGACTGGCCATCTGTGAATTTACTATGAATGGAATTTAAGTGAAGGCTGCTGTTAAGTTCTTGGTGTTTAGAAAACTATCAACTCTAAGTGTTGTTCTTTGGTGAATGTGCATGGCATTTGAAAAATATCATTGGAACAGAGAAGATGGGGCATGCAGTGTAGTCACGGAAAATTAAAAAGAAAACAGGCGACTCACTTTGCCACGAGGTTAGACACAAAGGAAACAGGCACCACAACTCTGCTACAACATCAGCACAGTGTTTGCATGGGTGAAAGTGGTGGTTATACAAAAAAATTGACTTCAAAGGCAGACAGTGATGGCAGAAGAGATAAAGTGTTATTTTTCCTTCTGGGTACCAATGGTATGAAGGCCAAGATCTAGACCTAGGCACACGGCCAGTTTAGGGGGAAAGCTCGGCCCGCAGCCCACCTTATCAAGCTCACGTGGGCCAGAAACACAGCAGGGCCCATCCTGACATCCTACCTGACGCTGTTGGCCTGCCTGCATGTCAGCATTAGAGAAGCATAGAGACAGCAGAGCAGACATGACACAACCAACCACAAAATGTCATCAGGCTGACTGTCTTGTTGGTTGCCTGTGTTTTTGTCTGACTTTAAGATAACAAACCCTGCCTGAACCTAACTTCCTCTCACCTGACCCTACCCCGTCCCTCCTTCTCACCTTAGTGCGTCCGTTGATGACACAGTCCCCCAGCTTTCCATTGGCGGCACTGTACATGACGGCCTCATCGATGTAAGCCATCAGCGTCCCGATGCCCTCGCACCCGGGCTCTCGTCCCTCCACCCAGGCGATCTGGTCGCCCCGTATGCTTCTAGAGGGAATGTTTTTCTGGCTCACAAGCTGACCGCCCCGAAATCTCCCACTGCGGTTTAGGGCTTCCACCTCCTCCAGGACCATGTTGCCTAGCTGAAGACCAAGGAAGTTGTCCTTCACACAGATGCCATAGTATTTCATGCAGGGGACGATGTACTGCTGGGCTATGTGCTCTGCTGACCAGCCCCCCCCTGCAGGTTCAGGGGTCGGGATGCAGTTAGCCACGACAGGGGAGGTTTGGCAGGGTGCATCTGGCCGGCCTGAGGAGGCCACTTGATGTCCATTGTGCTGGTTATTATGAGGAGTAAAGGGAAATTGAGCACAGTGCACATTATTGATAGTCATTTGGTTGCTATGGGAACTGTTGCTGCAGTTGGCTGTGAGTGGGGCGACTACTGGGGCCAATCTGGAGGTCTCTGAAGGATTGTGAGCAACACTTCCATCCACCAGCCTTCTCCGCTTAAAGTCTGAGTCCCCGGGGGTAAAAACCGGGTCAACAGAACTTCCTAAGCCTGGTGAACCCATTATGTGAGTGTTAAGAGTTCCTGACCCCATGCCCCGGTTCTCCCCACATCTCCTTTTCTGCTGCTGCACCTGTCTGGCTCTCAGGTCACAATTGATCCTCCTCATCACTAAAGGGCACTTCTCATGGTCTGTCTGGTCCCCGCTTTCCACCAGACAGGCTCTGCTGGTAAGTTGGTGCATAGGGCTGCCTACACCCACCACCCCCTTTGTATGTGCTGGGTAACCGTTTGGTGTGTGAGCCAGAACGCCTGCGTGGCTCCCCTCCACCGTAGCTGATGGAGACACCACCCCTCCGTTGTAGAGCGGCACGCCGGTTTTGGACAGCTTAGTCGGGGTGGTGATTGCAGGGGAGTCGGTCTGAGAGGCCAGACCCGCGAGTAACTCGGCCGCCGTTGGACTACCGACCGGGGCCGCGCAGGAGCCGTCTAGCCCCATGTCTGCCCGGTAGGTGTGGTGAATCTCCGCCTCTCCAAAGCCCAGCTGCTGGCAGGTCGTCCTTCTCTCTTGTGAGGCTGAAACATCGACGCATCCGCGGGAAGAGCTTTTTAAAAGGTCCGTGTGTCCCAAACTCTCCATTTCACCTCGTCATCAGCTGGATGCGCACGTAGCCCACGTCCTCGCTTCATTTTCCAGCTGAGCCGCTGCTTTCCCTGACCGAGAGGATTTTTGCCACAGCCACCAGAAGTTTCATGTCCAAGTCTTCTTCTCCTTTCTTTGTTTTCAGCAATAACTCTCATTTAATACTGTCGAACTGCGAACTTGTTCGTATCCGTTTTACTCACATTTTGATTATGTGCAAGATATCTGTGGAAAGAGAAATTATACTTTAGTCCTATTAATAGCACATTGCAGACTTAGATTAAGTAGCTTTAATCAAGCTCTATGTATATGCTGCACTATTTATACAGCCATAATATTTAAAAGTAGGACAATAAACAAAATAACATAATAAATCGCATGTTTCTTCATGACGTTAGGATATTGCAGCTGAGTTGTATTCCCTAGAAAGGAAATGAAGAGGAATAAAGGCTAACACAAATTCACACATTACTGACATTTACACTGAAATAAGACTTAATTACGAAATGTGTCATACAATTCAAGAGGTGTTCTTATACATGCTTCTAAAATGAGAAGAATATCAGGCTGCTAAGAAACACCCTTCAAATAAATAAAGCCTATACTTCGTTTTTATCCGCTATTGATTACCCATTGAGCAGCCTAGTGATCATGTCTCTCTCTTAAAAATAAGCAACATATTTCACATTGAATAAATGTATTGTAAAACGTCCCTGCAGTAAATCCACTGCTTACCTTCGGCAGCCTACAGCAATGCAAATCCAGTGAGCGTACGTGACAGGCTGTGAGTACGCATGTTATTTCCGGGATTGTCTTGCCTGTGTGCCGGTCCCATTCAATTTTCTTGTCGGTTAAAAATAAAATGCTGGGAGATGAGAACACCATCGCCGGCCTGACACGTAGACTCAACCGAAGGACAGAGGGGGATGCTCGGAGTCACACGAGGTTGCCTAAAACCTCCTAAAAAGTGATCTCCGAGTGCACCCACTTTCAGCCTGTCAACCCTCCGCCCCTCCTCCTCCTCCTCCTCTCTCTCTCTCTCTCTCTCTCTCTCTCTCTCGCTCGCTCTCTCTCACACTATCTCTCTCTCTGTCAAAGATGCACAAAAAGCCATCTGCAACCTGGCTGCTATACAACTTTCAGCTGCACTGAGTCACTGACAGAAAATCCCTTAATTATAAAGAAATATATGTTATAGTAATGCTGGGATATTATCATCAAGCCTTGTCTTTACAAATGTATAATTTGTCTATAAATATAACTTAGGCTACATGAAGGGCTCCCTTACCAGCATGTGTCTGCAAAAAATACAATAAATGGAATATATTCAAGTGTGAACATAGTGTACCTACCCTCCCAATGTATATCCATCTCTATGCTGTCCCCCTACAACTATTTACATCCTTTGCTTTGATAAAAGTAGCAATTAAGTAATGTCTAAAGTAAAAGTCATGCAGTGAACTACTTAAGTAGTCCCAACTAGATGATTTATATGTTACCTAATCTGTTGCATTTCTTCTGCCTGTGTAACTTGTAATATCTGTAGCGTAGTGTAGGTAGTAAATCCAGAATTCTTAGTGATAATTCTGTGAATGCCTGACATTTCACAAAATATATTGTCTCGTATTGCCTCAATACCACATCCTACTGTATAGGATATTAATTAGAGTGATAGTCAGCTGTTGTATAGTTAGTAGCCTTTTCAGTATTGGAACTGACTGAGTTCCTGTTGCTGACCCATGATAAACTGTAGGCTTGCTAAACTTTGCTTACATTTTCATTACTCTGCTTGGCATTATTGTCCACTTCTGCGTTTGTCTAGCAGGAGGAAGTGAGGTAATGTGCTTTTATAAAGCCAGGCCTGGGGTTAGGGTTGTGGATTTAGCTACTCACCCTGAGGGATTAGGGACAGAGTGTATTGACACACTGGCATGCCACATCCATCTGCCGCTTCCAGGGCAGCCCCGTCTGTGAAGTTATTGACACTTATGTTTTTGTTTTAACGCACAACTGTTGCTTTGTTATTGCCTATAGTGTCCTACTTCTTTGTAGTACAGCCTGTATATAGACATTAAGAGCAGCATGTGAAATGCTGCGGCATACTACTCATCATAAAAGTATGGCTATTTAAATGCACATAAGGGCTCAAAATACAGGTTGAGAGGTTATCATATTCAACATTAGCAGTCCGCCACAATAAGGCATTACAGCACACCACAAACAAAAACTAAATATTACAAGATCACATTTAGACTCATCATGATAACGTCATAATTCACCTTAATTCACAGAATAGAGCTGGAACTCACACTAATGCAATCCATTCACATGTTATCAGCTATCGTCAATTAGCTCTACTTCAGCCGATTTCAACAAAAATAAACACTCTGGCACATAGCCCTCACAAAAATGATATACAGTATGAGAGAAATCTGGTAAATTGGTGAGCTTTAGAGGGGATGGTAGGCAGAATGTGTTTGGACAGAACAAGGCTTATGCTGCTTATTAGCATTAGCTTCATATTTACTGCAAAATTGGGGTGTTACTCTTTTTAACTCTCGGCAAGAAACAAATGAACAAAATGTTGCATTCCTTTTAGTTGAGGTGAAGAGAAAATGGGATTAAATGTATTTCAGACCTGCATGCCTGTCGGTTAATTGAACTCCACCAAGCAAAAGATAGTTGTCAGTCAGTGATCAAAAGTATAATTCTAGGTTTTTCTTTTGTACAGTGTAGGTAAAGTTCAATTGACGAATGTGAAGAACAACACATTGCCTGGCTTCAGGGAATAGGGAACTTGTTTGGGAAATCGGTGGTCAGTAGCCTCAAGACGTCAACAGGCAACATTAATGAAGGCTGCAATCATCATGCAATTCAAGCAATTTATAGATTAAAGATTGTATTGTCATTTTTTGGGAAAATCTTTACCCTAATCAAGAGCAAATAGTGTCCAAAAGCTGCAACCACATACACACACGATTCCAGGCATTACCACAAAAAAACACACACTCTACTTACGGTAATGATACACCTCCCACTAGAGTCTACAACCAACAGATCATGAGTTTGGCCAACTCGTGTTATTCGATTTAGAAGTTCCGCACCTTTGCTGTAGCCACTCTTACACACACTTTTTGCTAATTGGCATGAACACAAACACACAAGTTGTGACTACATGGGGAGTTCACAGATGCCCAAAGGCTGACCTTTAATTAAGAGCAAATAAATGAGGAAAGGCAGTGTGCTTAAAGAAAACATAGAACATTCTCAACACCAATGGGCAAATGAGTTCATTTTGAAGTCATACAGCTTACGCAAGTGAGTTGACTGACAAGAAATAACACAAGCACTCAAAGTTTTGCCACTGCTAAGCAACCAGACGGTCAAATATTACTATAAGACTGATACCATTGTTTTAATACAATGAGAGATAAAACATGATTCATTGTTTGGCTATAACTACGGTGGTGAATATGTACCAAGTTTCCACATTGCCCCACAAGTGGGCACCCAGAACATAATAAACGCATGATAACAGCGGACATAGGTGGAAATATAACACACACATTCAGGCATAAACACGTCAAACCATTGGCCTGCGATGTAAGCTCCAACAATGTAAAGGACACAAGTTATCTTCAGAGAAAACAATGCGCCTCAATATAAATGAGGGGCACCCACATACCAGGAGATGAAAACAAAAGCTGTACCATAATGAAAGGAAAAAACAAACTTGGAGGCACACACACACTCACGCACCTGCAACATTAAATAACCCCGACAGCTTTCCATCCTGTATCCTGTACTGGTTGTACATTATGGGGTCGTCCCTCAAAATAACTTACAAAGCACAGTTTACGTAATACAATATGAGAAACCTTACATAAATACACTATATCTTTGCTTATAAACCATTATGGATGGTTTACTATTTGTATTATTCACTCTTTAGCAACACACCTCCTTTAATTAAGGTAAATAAATCATTTGTCTGCTGAACAGTTGACACGTGTATTAGACACTTGTTTGTCCCGGAGACTGAAAAACAGTGTACACTTTGCCAAGGTCAATGCTCCTAACACAGCTGGCTGGGATCCCCCAGACTGTGTAACACAGACTAGTGCAGTTCTGCACGTATACATATCTCCTCCTCCTCCTCCTCCTCCTCCTATCTATCTCTGTCTCACTCCTCCCTCTTTACTGTTGACGTTGCAGGAATCAAGCAGAGAGGATAAGACATGTTTACTAATGTATTACTTGTTAACAGACAGTTGAGGCCTATAAAATACTTGCTTAACTTTGGTTGTACGATGCTTTCTTTGTTTTGAAATCCCAATATGGCCTAAATCATTCAACAATTCTGATATAAATGTATGTTTTTTCCCTGTTTCGATTAAATCTTCGATTCTCAACATTTAAAAACATCAACAATAGATTGTAGCACTTGCAATGTTTTGGTTCGTTAAAGAAGAAGAATGGACAACCAGAGAGAGACAGAGAGAGGAAGAAATATTTTTGTAAAAGGTTGGAAGACAGATCCTAAAAATAGGGATGGGGAAAACTGTAAAAAGCTAAACATAATAGAAAGGACAGGGTTTAAGCAAGTAATGGAGAAACCACAAACATTCAGTTGATCTCAAAAAGGCAGATTTGCAAAAAACACAAGAAGCAATATTGAAAACGTTGAGATGTCAGTTTGAAGCATAAAAGCTCTGTTGAAACTGTTTCAATGCAGAATGTAATCACTATGTCCAAACTAAACTACAGAAATAAAATCAACAAAAAAAATGAGTAATAAGTTGCCACCACATGCAGATATGGTACAAATGCAAAGTCCAGCAGATAGCAGCTAATTTCGATCTGTTCATCAAGGTTGAGATGTGACAGGCAATGTCTCCATAAGGAGACCTCTGTCAGTGTAAATATCTCCTGCGTTCACTCACATAACGTATAATGTAAAACATATTATCTATAAATATATATATATATATATATAGTTTCTATAGGTATTTCAAATATCTTTATCTTTGGATCCAACTATCATTTGTAGATGCATGTCATGTAGATATACTGCCTCTGCTTACATGAGCGTGCAGAACAGATGGAAACACAATGTGCAAAAAGACACGTTGAACCTATACACTGCCACATTTAGTTTCTCCTTGACAGCATCCTGGAAAGTATGGACCAAACCCAGTGACTCTGTGTTTGTTTTTGTGTGTGCATGGGTGTGTGTGTGTGTGTGTGGACAAGCATGCTTGTGTAATTCAGTAATCTTATCACCAGTTAATTACACAACACTGAGTAATGTCATATGTTTAAACACTGGACCCCATCTCTCTGTTACATTTTTGCTATCTTTTAATTTGTTTTTACTTGAAAATATCAATTGCCTCCTTAAATCAATCTGTTTGCACCACATGTCAGTGAATTTGATTCAAGCTAGGTGAGAAATCAATTTGCTATCACATGTTAGTGGATTTGATTCAAGCTAGCAATTTGCTACCACACAGGTTGAAAAAAAGTATATCGGTACATAAAGGCAATCACATAGAATTCCAAGAATGCATGTTTGGGGAATTTGGCTGTAAGACAATACTTTATATTGCTAATCCAAATCATTTGATGGGGTTTTATTCCCCTAGAAGGTGCCACACACATTCATTCATTGTTTCACTATATGATATATTTCAGTAATCATTTTGTTAAATGTTTTACATGAACCACTACACCGATCTTTTTGCTGGTTGTAGTTCAGCAGAAGTAAAGGGCACCTCATTCATTTGGCATATTTATACTTCAAAAGTGTTTGACATTTAAATGTATTTTTTTTTTAAAGCACTGAAGTGTAATTTCAAGCCTGATATATCTTGGTGACAGTGTTAAAGAGATGAACTAACAAATATTCATAGTCTTTAGAGAGTGTCACATGGAGGATGGGTGACAGGACCTCACACACAGCTCACTGAAAGATCATACCACACAGCAGGGAATGGAAGTGGTTTTCATTTGTACACCCTACGATCCATTGGCCTTTAGAGAGGTGTGTCTTACTCTGTAAATAATTGTGATCATTTGTGTGTGTGTGTGTGTGTGTGTGTGTGTGTGTGTGTGTGTGTGTGTGTGTGCAAAGATCAGTCTCCCATTCTCCCATTGTGTTGGGGACAGTAGCGTGAGAGCGACCACAGGGTCAGCTGCACATCACATCAAAGATTGAGCTGTTTGTAAAAGACCCCACTGTCCAAACACGCGCACACACATCATATATTACAGGCGTAGCCTTACTGTGTGGACCAAAAGACAAAAGACACTCAGGGAGAGGCTGTCCTATAATCCTCACTGACAGGGACACAGACGTGACATCAAGAGTTCATCGGGTATGCTAAGGGTTATTAAGTACTTGTAGGTGTGTACATCTGATTTGTTTGTGTTTTGCAAAGGAAGGAGGAGGAAATAGCTGTGCATGTTTTAAATTATTAGAATTCCTTTTCACATTAATCACAAACTCCTGAGTGTCCTGTTTGAGTTCCTCTTCTAAGATGTTTGGTGCACTTTGACACTGTTACATCTGTACAGAATTTTCACTATCAGCTTCATTGTACAGGATGCCATTCTTACACTTCCTTTATATTGAAATAGTCTTCAAAATATATTTTGGTATTTATGTAACAACTCTTGATCTGCTTTTTTTAAGGGTAGACATTAACAATAACGATTACAATTCAAAATCAGATAGCCTATGTGCTCCATTGCATTTAAAAATATTTTAACTTTATTTTTTTTACAATCCTTTCTTTGCCTCTGCGTTTTTCTGAATACATTAGGTTTACAAAAAAATTATTGGTGGTGTTTTTCCCGTTTTATTCTACTTTTTGTAATAAAATATATAATAAATCTGAGCATGTCACAAGTCACAGCCTTGTGCTCTGACGCCCTCGTGTGGCGTTCACTTACAAGTGCATGTTGTTTATATTTGAAGAGGAAATATCGATATTCGATATAAACGAACGTACAATAAACACAATAAAACGAACAGTTAGCTGTGCCTTGAAGTCAATACAATGACACTGTTCTGAAGTATGGTTGGTTGGTTTATTTCCCGTCAGTCGAGTCGCATGATGGCGCTGAGTTCATTCCTCTTACCTTTTCTCGGCATCGTGGGAGAGTCTCTTCCGGGTTTGTCGTTGTTCGTGTGAGAGTTCAAAGGGCAAAGGTCGTGTTATGCTTTTGCTTTCAATTCGCATGACATTTGTTTAATCAGCTTAGATTCGTGATGTGATGGCTTTTCTCACTTTGTTCATGAGAAGGCAGTTGCCGCCGGCCTTGTCGCACTTCGCCCGGACGGTGAGGAGTCTGGCCCGGCCTCCCGCCGCCAGAGCCCCGCTCCTCCGGCGGCTGCACGGCTCCCCCCGGCTGCGGCTCGGAGAGAAGGAGCCGTGGCTGAAGAGCCGGGGCCCGGAGCAGCACCAGCTCTCAGACCTCGACAAGGCCGACGCTTTGGTATGGAAATGTTGTCGAATGAGAACATAAAGAGTGCTTTTTCTTAAACTGAAATGTCAATGCTGTTTTGAGAAGCTGTACGGCCACTCACTGCAAATCCTTCATAGATTAGTTTTGACAAATCACTAGTAGGCCTACTACTAAGGGGACACTCAGTACATTTACCAAAGTACTGTACATTTTGAGATACAAGTACTTTACTTGAGTATTTACATTGTTTTCTACATCGTACTTCTGTACTTCTACCCCACTACAATTTACTCTACTACATTACATTGACATCTTTAGTTACTCTGCAGATTTGGATAAATGATGTGGAATGTAATCAACACTTAAATAAGACTTTAGATACAGCTGGAGTAAATTCACCATCTACCCTGCAGCATACAAAGTCATTAAAACTAGCTGCACCTTTACCAGCTTTGATAAACACATTAATAATTATGATCAAAAAACATATCATATATTATTCTGAAATGGGCCAATCTGCATAAAGATTACTTTTACTTTAAGTATATTTTGTATGCAGGATTATGCAGCACTTTTACTTGTAACAGAGTATTTCTACTCTCTGGTACAACATCCGAGTACTTCTCCCACCTCTCCAATTCATAATGACATGGTTAAATCAGAGGTCGGTGGTCCTAATATTGTTCCGTTTCCTTTTTTTCAGATGCTGCGAAAGTCCCATGAGACAGGTAACTGACCTAATCCATGCTGGAAATAATGACCAGAATTTACCATAGATTTAACCCTGAAGCTAAGGCTATACATCATCGTTGACAATATAGTAATTGTCTGTAGGTGTGGTACAATAAGATTAACAACTAGCCCGAGGGTGAAAAAGTATACTGTCTTTTTGGACACATCCCAGTCAGTGAAGATATAGCAGGCGTTTCCCTGACAGCTGGTAAAGACACCTCATTTGACATCATTACGTGGGTGAAGCCAGATATCAAACATTTGGTGAGACAAGTAGTTTTAAATTAAATTATATAACAACATCAAATCAATTAAAAGGTTGTACTGACAGAAAGGTTTAGGGGGCTAAAGTGAAAAATGACTACACAGTATTTAGTCGTGGGAATGATTGAGCTGTTATTTGATTGAACAGTCTGTCACAGAAATGGAAAACTAGAAGTGTATTTAATAAAGCTCTGAAGAGGCAGCAGGGAGATAGGAGTTTAGTCAGAAATTCCTAAAATTGAGATTTTAACTTATTGAACAAAGTCTGTTTTGTTTCAATAAGTATGATATGTCCCGTAGCTCCAGCACCTCAGATAAGTCTGATACTGGATAGCTGTGCTTTTTCTGTATTTATAACCCTGAGATTGAAATATATGGGAACTTTGTATGATATTGACAGTGTGTCTTTATTGTTTAGGTATTTATTTAAAATGTACTGCAAGTTTTGTGTTTAAAAAGGTGGGGTAACTTACATTTAGTTTTGACTTGATACCTAATCAACTTGTCAGCTTGATTTGTATTAGTATGTTGATAATATTGTTGACACAACCCAACTACACCCTGAGCAGAGATCTAATCATCAGAAGTGAAAACACCTGTGAATGTGTGCAGGGCTTTTAAACGACTGACCGCTTTTCATTCAATCATATAAACATCAAATCTCATAGTTTCAAAATAAATCAAACATATCTATATCCTTTTCTCTTAATGTAGCTCAATCTAGCAATGTTCCAGTTGTATTTCATTGCCATATTGTACATTTCAGTGCATTTTGAAACAATCTCATACATCAGCACTGAACTTAAGGTTTTAGGCATTTGTTATGGCAGTCATTTTATGCTTGCATGCATGTAAACAGTGTGACAGATTTCTGGTCAGGCTGAAATGTGTCAGCTGTTATTTTCTGGCTTTCTCTGTTTTGCAGGATTCCTCTCGTGGTTCAGGAACGGTCTACTGTCGACTGGGATCGGAGTCATCGCATTTGTCCAGAGCGATGTGGGGCAAGACGCAGGATATGGTACATTTGAATGCGAATCAGAACACTTGTAGCCAAGGCTCTATGTTAGTGCAATAACAAACATCAACTTGTGATTCAATTTATTTGAAACATTTATTTAATCCCCTCAGTTCCATAAATGTATGCCTTAAATAAATAGTTAATATTAGATAGAAGACAGGTTAGTAAACAGTGGCTCTAGGGCTACATTCTTCTAAACTAATGGATTCAAGAAAACTAAAAAGGCTTGAAAATCAATGAATGTCCATGAAATAATTAAATAAACTATAGCATCTTTAACCATGTTCCTTAGCTCTTTTTGTCCTAGATAAATAAGTGAACCTTGCAATGGAATTACATTTTTCATTCAGCAAATAAATACTTTTTTGCCAGGATCTCTTTGATAGGTTAAAGTCATCATGAGTAAATATAATGAGCTGAGATCCTTCATAATAACCAACCAATAACATGGTTACCAGAAAGGCCAGTTTTATGTTTTACATTTTTTATTAAACAAAGTATATAAAAAAAGTCATTGAGTTTGATAAAAAATATTGTCGGAAAAAACATGAAAACTACATTTGCCATCTATGGTAGTAAATAAAATGTTGAGGTTAACATTAATCATGTTAGTATACATGTATGACTGCTCTTGAAGAAGCACACCAGTTGAGATGAGGGCTTATTGTGTTTTATTCAAATCACTTTGTAGACTGGATATTATTTGATCTTGTTAACTTGAAGAACATGTATAGATCTAGCCTGCCTCCATATCATATTTATATAGAGTGAGAAAATGAATGTTTACAATAATACCATTTCAATCTGTTTCCCCTCAGCCTTCTTCATCCTGGGGGGTATGTGTGTGTCGTTTGGCGGGGCCTCGTACCTTGGCAGCCTGTTGGCCCTGAAGAGGATGATGCTGCTGTCTGTGCCAGCGCTGCTGCTCCAGAGCGCTGCGGTGGTCAGCGTCGCCCTCTTCTGGCTCTGTGCGGTATCGCTCTACATCGGCCGTCTGGAGCTGGAGATCATCCAAGAGGACGAAGAGGATGACGACGAGTGCCGGGAGTGCCGCGAAAGGCGAGGACACCGTGGTTACCGTGGCTCCCACGACGGCAGACATCACAACAGTGAGGACAATGACAGCAAGGGGCCGAACAAGTAGACATTCGGAACGAGCGGGAGTGTGTTGCTATGATTCAGGGCTTCCCCTTATTTGTATGTGTGTGTGCATGCGACAGCCTACATGTCCATATGTTGGCTGTGTGAGTCAATCAATACAGACTTTTGTGTATTGTTATTTAGATGGAAAGAATATTGTTTGGATGAAGAAATCCTTTAAGACCTTTAAGAAAACTGGTCATAAAATGCTGAAATCTGGGTTGTTTGACTACATTGACTTCTGGTGAATAAAAATCAGCCTTTTGTACAATTTCTTATCATATATTCAAAGCTGCTTCTTTTTCATCATCAATTCAGAGACTCAATGAGAACATTATATATATGTTATACAAGTTAAGTTTTCATTCACTGTATGCAATATTATTTTACCCATTTCTTTGGCTTCTTGTCTCATCTTGTTCAACCTTATTAACTCTGACTACTGAATACTTGAAGTTTTCATAAAAGAACTGAAGGTGGTTTTGATATGCCATGTTATCTAAAGAACGGGTCATACTGCATATTTCAGGTCTGTCTTTCTTTTTTCTAAACCAATGAGGGCTTACAATATTATTTTACAGAGGTTTAAAGGTGAATTCTGTTTATCAGTTGTGTTTTGATAGAGCAAAAGCACTTTCGTCAGTTTGTTTGTCGCTATATAGAAACTTAAGACTTTTAGTGAAAAGGTATTTTTGCCACAGCCTTTTCCTGTAGTTATACTATTGGTATGTACATGTACTGTACCTAAATGGAAACAAACCATTATACCTTTTGAGTTGATTTTCACCATCTGGTGATTACTATAATTGCTGTTGTTATGGATGTGAAGTATGGCTAAAGGTCTAGATATTGAATGGTGTGCAACAATTGGGTTCATTTTGTTTACTTTTTCTTTCTGTATGCACTAATTATAGTGCACCCTACTGTACATACAGTAATAAAGCAAGAAGAAATCAGTGTGTGTTTTTTTTTACTTTCACGCTACACCTGTGGGTTCTCCCCTATACTGTAGGTTGATGATGATCCCTTAAGTTACCAGATAAATCAGAGGGGTTATGAAATGATTAGCGGGATGTTAAAGACAAATAAATAATTTGTTATTTGTTCCCTGAAATAATATATATCTTTTTTTAAGTCTCTAATATTAGCATACTGGATGAGAGAACCTTTTCAAGCAAGTATGCATGTTTAAAGTGCAATAGAGCCAAAAAGTTAGTAGCCGTTCAAAAAGCATTTTCCTTTTTTTAGTATTTGATTAATTCCAAATTAATCAGGGAATTTGCACAACTAAGGTGCACCCTGAATAATGACCTGATCTTAATTATTTTAACTTTATATTATGCTTACATTGTGCATATTCCTGAATAAATTTGTGTGCTTAATGAAATGAACACAAACTGACACATTAACCTTTTGAGCCATGTAGTATTCCTGGGTGGTACTGATTGGCTTCTTGGTCGTTAGCTGGAGGTGCCGTTCTCAGCGCACTATGTGCATTGAGCGTCATGGGGAATTTAGAGTAAATGGCGCACAAACATTGCATTCATAAACTTTTCAGAGGCCTTTAGGAAAAAATGATTTAATATATAAGATTTTAAGTTTAGCAAAAATATGAACCATCAGATTGACATAAGGTAACTCAGTACAAGCAAAGCAATTTAGCAGCAATAACTGACGAGTCATCTTCAGTATGACGTGACAAGCTTTGCTAACCTTGATTTAGAGATTTTCTGCGGTGTTCTCTGCAGATCCTCTCGGGCTGTCAGGCTGATTGAGGACAAGTGTTGGACCGCCATTTTCAGGCCTCTCCAGGGAAGTTAGACATCCAGTCTCTACTTGAAACACTTTAGGACATTAACACAGTTGGTTCCAAGGCATTCTTGCATTGTCCTGTGTTCATTGTTCTGTTGACCTTCGGCCCAGTCTGAGGTCCTGAATGTTTTCTACTAGGTTGGCCTCGACACAATCTTGTCTCTGACCTCAGCAGGCTTCAACCTCATGGCTTGTTTTTTTTTACTCTGATATATATTATCAGTTGGGAGGCCTTATGTAGACAGGTGTGTTCCCAAACCTTGTCCAATCAATATAATTGACCACAGGTGCACTTCAATCAATGTTTAGAAACATTTTAAAGGGGAATGGGAGTCTAACATCATAACGGTCATGACAGGGTCTAATTCCAGTTATTTATTTTTAATACATTTATAAGAATGACTTTTTGTCAGAATGAAGAGAGAGAACAATTTGATTTGAATGATTCTAGCATAAGGCTGCAACATAACTAAATGTGAAAACTGTGTAGCGGTGTGAATGTTCTTTACGCACTGAATGCAAGGTGGGCGTCAATAGTAATCTGGCATGGCCCCTTCTACAAGAGGTTTACTTTTTTAGTGTAAATGATTTATATGGTTATATTGAGTTAACATTAAATCTGTGGATAAAGTACAGCGGACATGACCTCGGTATCTGCACTATTAGCTGAGGACATCAAGGAGATTTGAGATCACACACTCCATATTTAAATACGCTCTCATAATAAATAAGTCATTAGAAAATGTGGATTATTCTCTTTCCTAGATAGTTAAAATGAATAAATCTTTAAATGCATCACCTTACCACTACATATTGAGCTACCTGTACTGATATTTATTTTAGTATTTTTTTCATTATGTAAACAAGGCTTACCTTAATGTGTAGTAGAAGCTCTCCTTACAAGGGACGTCAAAAGATGTACAAACTGTTCACACACATGCTGTACATGCATAATTCCTTTAATGAGCTGCTGTTGTGCGAGCATGTACGGATATGTGAGCTGAGCTGAGCAGCATGTGTGTGTGTGTGTGTGTGTGTGTGTGTGTGTGTGTGTGTGTGTGTGTGTGTGTGTGTGTGTGTGTGTGTGTGTGTGTGTGTGTGTGTGTGTGTGTGTGTGTGTGTGTGTGTGTGTGTGTGAGTGTGTGAGTGAGTGTGAGAGTATTGGTGATGGGGGGGCTTTGTCTGTGATAACAATCACTGACTGGGTTAGGGCGAAGGTCTGTGATATCTGGCGGCCATCGACACATAGTGTTGCTGTTGAGACTCACCTCAGAGTCACCCTCTCTTCCCCTCCTTGGCTGATTCCCTGGGCGTCTCAGTGCAGTTGTGTTTCACATGCAAGGTGTGTCTAGGTGGCTGCTGCAGTGTTACCAGCACCCCTACCTCCTTCCCTCGAGCCCCTCTCCTCCCTCTTTTACTCTCTCCTTAAGATCGTCTTCTACCCTTTCGCCCTCCAGTCCTTTTCTTTCTGGACTCCTACTCACGTTCGCTTCTCCTCCCCTCCCTCCTCTCCTCGTCTCTCCTCCCTGGCTGCATCTGACTGCACAGGTCTGCTTGGCATGCAGGAGGCTCCTGAGGCCTGGCGCGTCTAAAGGGCAGGGCGCCCAGAGGCAGGAGACGCGCCCTCACTAACAAACACCATCCACCCCCGTACCCCGAGCAGCTATAGAAACCACAACACCAGCCACAGCTCCAAGTCCAGGTCTAAGCTCATACATCTCTCAACCTGTGCTGCACATATACACTCCCAGCGCTGAAAGTAGGAGCCATAACCTCTGCTTATTTTGCTCATCCGCTCTGAGGTGTTAAATGCCACGCGTATGGATCAAAGCATCAGCCTTAAGACCTGCATTACTTATGGATTGGCCTTCTCCTGGCTGAGAGGAGAAGACATTGTTGGGAAACATTCACAAAAACAGCAGGGAAAGGATGGAGGAAAAGAGGGAATGGTAGAGGTGTAGTAAGCCCATGTCAGGTGGAAGCTGTCTCTGTGTCTCCCTCCATTCCTCACTCTATTATTCCTACCCATATTTTTACTCTTTCAAATGCATTTACATGTGCTAAGGTATTTCCCCCGGGAGCACGACTCCAATTCAGGGGGTAAGATAAGCCATCAAAGTCAGTGACAGAAAGGGCATGTGGGTGACTCAATGACAGGCTGAGCAGAAGACAGTCAGGAGAGCTGCCATGAGTTGTGCGTGCTGAACACACACTCGCACGCACACACACACACACACACACACACACACACACACACACACACACACACACACACACACACACACACACACACACACACACACACACACACACACACACACACACACACCACACACACACACACACACACACACACACACACACACACACACGCCATAAAGACTGTAGTCCGCAGAAAGGAAAGATATCAAGAAGAAACCAGAGGTTGTTGTGTAGCTCCGTTAGCAGCACTTCAGCACACACACACACACACACACTTATAGTACATACGGTTTTGCACGTACAATGGCATTTTCTCCCCAACAACTGCTCTTGTTTAGTATGCGCTTCCTTTGGTCTTGAGGAGGAATGATCCTCACTCTAATGAACTAGGGCCTGCCACTTGAATGTAAAACAGGATTTAACCCGTCTTCAATGTCAGAGCCCCTCCCTGGGGCTGCTTCAGACAACACACACACTTGCAAATTCTGGAGATGCACACACAGACACACAAGCAAACTACCAATGTACACACACACACACACACACACACACACACACACACGGTGATGCACGCTCGCATATCGTTTCTCCTAAGTGAGATGCTCTCCATGTACTTGCTGTGCTTTTGTTCATTTCAGAAGAATTCAAGTCTTTGTAGACGTAAACACAATCAAATGATGTCACGCTTCATGAAAGGGTCGCTCTCACCTGCTCCACACTTTAGTTTTTATATTAAGGATATTATTGAATATTACAGTACATTCATTTGATTGTGTGTTGTACTGCCCTTTGCCGACTCCAGAGATAAGCAGGATTGCCCATAAAAGCCTGCAATGACACAAAACATTTTTATTATTTATTCTACCACTGTTTTGTTCTTTGAGTTTTTTATTCTTGGCTATGCGTTGAATTGATGTTACATAAACAATTAAAGGCTGTCCATTCATTTATGATAGGCCTAAATATTGAAGTTTTGTAAAATGCATTAAGCAGCTGATATGAAGAGAACTCTGTTTACATTCAAATGTGTCCAACGTGATTTATTTCAAACAAATATGAAGCCTCATTTAACAATGTAACATGTATCTTTCATGCCTATTCATATATCTTAATTGTTATGTGCTGAAAAGAAGCAAGAAAGAAACAACCAAACCTTGAGTTGTGCTCCTCTACTGGAATATTTTATTGTTATCGTCATCTGTATCACTGTTTTTCTTTTTACATTTGTTCATTTTATTTGATGAGTGGGTGGAGTATTCACAAAGATGGGGAATAATGTTAGATTCACAGTGATGGGCAAGGGGTTAGCTATTTATCTCAGCAAAAGAAAGACAAAAGAAAACCAAACACACTTGTACAAGCAAACGCACACGCACGCAGTCATACACACACATTATATCATTAAACACCCGAGAATGTGTGCGCTCACACATATTTACATGTGACAGCTACAGTATGGGTGTGTAGTGCACGTCGGATCTGAACGACTAGACATTTTTTTTCTTCTCTTTTTTGTCAGACATCAGATCATAATTTCCACATAAACTGAGCCCTCAGATCAGACAGTCGACCGTAATCTCAATTTTGGAAGAAAAACTAAATACATACAGTGTCTTTATGGCATCATTTTGAAGACTTGGTTTTCAACAATGATTGAAGTTTAGGTGCATTTTCATGGTAGATCCGTTCAAATGACTTCATTCCAAAGTGCTAGAGAGCAATCTGATATTTCCTGGATGTTTAGCTTTGCTTGTATTATTGTCACTTTTTTTCAATAATGCAATTGGCTGTATTATAACCAGCATTTTTTTAAAAGACTAACATTTTCAGATCTTAAATATTACATTTTGGAATAAAGATTCTCACTTTTTTAAGTATTCTTTAGGCAACCCCAAACTGTGTGTAACTTCATTTCAAAACATTAAAGAAAATAAAAAAAGGACATTTTTCATATAAAAACTGTTTTTGATTTGTTTGGGATTTTCAGTCCTGAGAATTCCAGTCAATAAGTGTCATCTGAAATTTAAAGTGTTTTATATTTCCACTTTTTAATTTAAAACTTGACTTCAAGTTGACTGAATTAAAATAAAACCAACATCGGAATAATTCAGGTTATTTTTATCGACCTTTAACGGTCGTCTTTTAATGACCACAGGTCTGTTTATCTTTCTGCCTCTTTCAAATGACCATTATCTTCTCTATCTCTACTAGAGTGCAGTTGGGCTATGATATTAGTGACCACTCTTGCATTGTTGTCTGTTTTAACAGGACCACACAGGGAGTGTTAAGTGATGAAGTGCTTTGAGTTCACACCAGAACAAATTTCAGTAAGTGCTTATAAAAAACAGAGGTTTAAATGATAATAAACACTTGTGTCCAGCACCATTTTCCCTCCTAAAAACATTTTCAGAAATATATTTTTTAGAGAATAATACAAAAGGTATTTGGATGACATTGTACATCCAATAAAACTATGTTATTTTGTCTGTTTAGACACAATTTTCACACGATCCTTCCAAACAAACAAAAATCAATATAAACTTTAAAAAAAATGAAAACAAGAATATGGCTTCATACACAAACACAACCGCATCATCATACATAATATACTATAATGAATACTCAGTTAAACAAATGGCCTATAAACAAACAACAGAAATAACGTCCTGTCTGCATTGCATTTTCTTCCCTTATATATAATGGAATGTCTGGGACTACTTTATTCATATTTTATCCCAACAGTGTGCTTTAAGTATGGCTGAATGATGAATACTTGAGATTTTTTTTTATCCTTATCATTTTGAATCTCAATACAAAAACACAAGAGGGCTTTCTTTGTCTATTTGAAAAGAAACCCAATAATCAAACTCTCACCTGTATCTCAGCATAACAGATGATTTGTATAATACTGCAATAATAAAAATGTATATTCCAAAGTTACTTTCATTCGTAGAGTCCATCTCTTCCTACTGGCTTTAGGGTTACTTGTGTTAACTGTAGGGACAGTGATGAGGATGTGAGCTGAGGGTCGTTATGGTTTTGTCTCTATGTACAATATGGCTTCTCTGAGTGGAAGAGACACAGACATTAACAGAGTCATCTAGAGAAAGACACAGAGCAGAGTTCACTATTGTTGTAGAGACGGACAGTCTTGAGGGACAACCAGTCAAAAGTTTCCATGTCGTGTTTTCTCTGAGAGTCACTGTCACTTGTCCAAAATGCGAGGATACAATAATTCCCTATGGCAACGACTTGTCACATATTTTATATCGCAGTTATTCAACTCATTGTCCAATTAGTAAGGTCCTTAGAGGCTTAATGTCCTGCCACTTCTGTCTCTCCTGCCCTTTTCAATGTCTCTCTTTCTGGTCTGTCACTTTGCTCCATCCTTCATTTTCATCTTCCCCTCTCACCTCCTCCCTTCTAAGTCTCAGTCCTCCTCGGAGCCCGCGGCCCCCCTCAGTCCATTCATACAGAAGGGCAGGCCGGAGGAGAAGGGGTTGTCAGACGGGGAGAAACCACTGAAGGGTGGCAGGCCAGCCAACCGCTGGAGGTGGGGGAAGAAGGCTGTCGGGGGTCCCTTGTGGTGGTCCGAGCGTAGCTGCAGGCCATCGCTGTGTCCTCCGCCGTGGTGGTGGTGGGAGGGGGGCAGCTCAGGTGGAGCGTAGCGGATAGTGCTGGGGGCGTAGAGGCTCTGAGGGCCTTGCGGGCTGAGGGCGAGGGGGTGGAAGAGGACCCTCCCCGCTGCACCCCCTGCAGCCAGTCTCTGGAGCAGCTCAAAGTCAGGAGCGCAACCTGCACCCCCACTGCTGCGACTGAGCACCCCCGACAAAATCCTGTCCTCGCGGGGCAGCGGGGAGGACACGGACATGACGGGGGACAGTGCCGGGACGGGGGTGTGAACAACCCTTTTGGGGGGGCATCGCTGCTGGAAGAAGAGTCGGGGATCGGGGTGGTGGGGCTGTCACCGTTGAGGCTGCTGGAGGGTGTGTGTGCATGTGAGGGCTGCTGTTGGGTGGTGTGTGTGTGGGACCCCCAGCGCCCCCCGGTGGTCAGGGCTTCGTGTTCAGTCTTGATGCCGGGGTTGCCGGGCAGGGGAGACGGGGTCACTACGCTCTTCAGCTGCTGGATCACAGCCCGGCCGTTGTGCACTCTGCTCCCCCTGTCCCCCCTAGAGGGGGCGTCTCCCCCCCTACTCTGTTTACCTCCTCCACCATCTTCCTGTTTCAATCTGTCATTGTGGTCCCACTCTGTCTCTTCCTCCTCCTCCCCCTCACTTTCGCTGGCCATGTCAGAAGAGGCCGATACGCTCTCCTCTGCGTGACGGAGCTCCTCTATTCTGCGGCGGGTTTCGGGAGGAGGACCCTCGGGCTCGGACCTCAGCAGGCGCTTCCTCCTGTCCTCTGATTGGATGGCAGCTGCGGTGAATTTCTCTCTGCCTTTAGTGTCCGGGTCACTCTTCCCCACTGAGTTCTTCGCTGGCTGCGAGCCTGAGGAAGAAGGGAGATTTGTATGATAAGATGACGCACAGGCAGGTGTTGGTGTGTGTCAGTGAGCATCATGGGAAGGGGCTAATGTGTACGCGGCGTCCTACCTCGGGCCTGCGGGGAGCTGTCGGTGGGGGACGAGCTAACTCGAAGCCGCTCTGCTCGTACGTTCTCTGGTAGCTGCAGAATATCCAGGGGAGTGTCTGTAAACTCTGTTCGACTGGATGGATGAACAGAGAGAGAAAAAAAAGAGAGGGGGGGAGAAAATGTAGACCACTTAGAAGCCACTTATTGCTTAAAACGTTAGTGTCGTGCTGATTTGAGTGAATACTTAGAGATGGAAACAACATATAATCAGCCTAATAACAACCTCCAATAGCCAAACTGCCTCAAACCCTTCTAACCTCCACCCAACACATCCATCCAATTCTCCAAACAACAGCTCTTAATCACACATTCACAAACACTGTCACGCAAACAGATAGATATGCAGACCCCACCCTATAAGACACACACAGAAACACACACTATGCGCCACTCAGCAGCCCACCTATACGTAGTTAAGCTCAGACAAGGAGGAGGCTGTTGGAGAAGTTAATGAGCTCTTGTAATTACAGCTCTAATTAACTAAAACACCATTCAGCCCCAAATTTCTGACATCCATTTGTTGTAATTATATAGCTTCAGTCCAATTAGCATTGAAATTCAGCCTACTCCTCTTGTTTTTGTCTGACTGCTCGGCTGTTGTTATGTACTGTGTTCGTGCGTGTGTGTACAAAGTGTGCATGTATCTACGGAGTATATTTGCATCAGCGTCTGGGTGAATACGTGTGTGTATTCAAGAGGGAAATAAAGAGAAAGCATATTTTTTCGAGGTGACTGCAGTGTCTGTGGAATAAAAAAAGCAATACTACATTTACAAGGCAATTGGAACAAAATGGCCGAGAGCCTTAAATGTTTCCTTTAAATCAAAGAGTAATAAGATCATGTCTGCCGATTTAGAGTAATGACATTGAATAGTGAGTAAGTAATGCTAGATTGCTGTTTACAGACTCTGCACTCCAATCCAAACTTATTTATAAAGCTCATTTGAAAACAACAACAGTTAAGCAAAGTGCTGTACAATAAAATACAATAAAAACCCTAAAACAAGACTCTATTCAAATATAAAAAGACAATCAAATAGTAAAAGCAATGTCTTAAATGTCATGCAATGTCTTAAATGCAATGTCTTAAATCTTTAAGTGAATTTAAAGCCAAGCAATAAAGATGTGTTCAAAGACTGGATTTAAAAGTTGGCAGTGTGGGGACAGGCAGCCGTAACTCGTTCCAGAAAGAGTAATGACTTCACTTAAGTTTTATTAATGATTTAAGACCCGACAATATCAATAAATAATTCTTATTTTATTTCTTTAATATAATTTATTATAAGACATACTTTCCATAATAACAGTTTGAAGTGTGAAAACTTGTCAAACTTAAAAACCTCAAATGACTCGAATCTGCTTTCTTTAGTAATCCTTTCAACAGGACATGGTCATTGATTAAATAAAGATATCTACATTTGTTGACATCTTATCATTTAAAATATAAAGTTGTTATTTTTAATATTTATGTAAAAAATGTCAAATAGCCGTTAATGTGCTTTGCTTTGATGTCACTATTTGGATTAAGTATCCTCAGTTTTCTCATGTGTTGGAGCGAGTGAAACTCTTCCAATAATCCATCTGCATTTCATCAGCCATCCCTTCAAAGGATCTCTGTACACAGCATGGTGCCTGCATACAGAAACTTAGTTCATATCAGCAGGACTGAAGCACAGGCTGTGGTTGTACTGACCTTATGATGTAGTTGACCCAGATGACGTTGCGTTCATGTGGGGCTTTGTGGTTGATGGAGATGGTGGCACTGGACTGGATCCACAGGTATCCTCCTCTCCTCTGGAGCCAACGGTAATAATTGGTCACCACCTGGCCTTTCCTCAGCACTGAGAGGAAAGAAGATGGAAAGAAATAATGTAAAACAGGAGACGGTAGAGGAGATGGGAAAATAAGTCCGTTATTGGTTTGACAGTTCATGATGTTGGCAGCAGAGGGCGCCTATCACAACAGGACAGGAAGACATTTCAACAGGCTCTCCTCCCCAAGTTCAAACACTATAGAATAGCAGGGATGGGGTTGGATGTTATCTACTGCACATGCATAATTTCACTTACAGTCTTCATGGCTCTGCCGGAGGTTTTCCAGGTCTTCTACATGGATGAAGTGATAACAGGTGTGTCCCACCACCTCTGCTGGGGTCAGATCCATATACTCTGAGATCCTGTAAATAAATGCAACAGAATAGATACACTGATTCAAATGTATTCATATGTCAGTACAGCTTAATGTCAAAAACACAGAAAACAATCCTTTACCTGTTCTCACAATATGTGACCTGAAGGTCCATGTTCACTCGGAAGACAAACATTTGGCTCTCCATGCGGACTTCATTAAGCGAGGAGGGGGGGAGTGTGTGTGCCAGTGCAACCAAACCCAACGGTCGACGCACTGTGCGCCCAGAGTTCGACACGAGTGCAGGGCGGTAACGGATTCGTCCCGTCACATGGATTACCTGACAAAAAGAAGACATCATTCATTTCACACAACTAATTTGCATCAAAGGACGTAGAAAAAAACATTAACAACAACAGGAAATATAACATTCATGAAACACAAACACAATAAAAAGTCAGATCTGAGCTCAAGAATGCAGCAGCTCTGGTGTTACAGCAGCTGTTATGTGCAGCGGTCCAGTGTGAAATAAGGTCACAGCCATAAAACACACTGAAACGACCAAGTTGACAGTGCTATGAAACACTAGCCGAGCAAAACACAATGACAACGGCCCCCTTGTTATTTCACCGCCCCAATAACAAGCAGGTTAATAGGGAAGAGAGCATAATACAAGGTTTTCAGATGATGAGGAATTATTTCCTTAGGCACCTTGTATCCAGAACTCTTGACGTGCAGGCCTCTTTTAGTGAGCGTGGACTTCATGCGGATGAAGAAGCCGCGGTCAGGAGGTTCGTCAGCAGGGGAATGAGGACTAGACGGAGCTGGTGAGGATAACAGAAGAACAACTAAATATATAGAAAATATACAAGCTGAATTTTCCCTTTATTTCTTTCAGGTTTCCTCCCTATAAATGGACATTTAGACCCCAGACACATGCTTTAAATGTAACAATACTAAAGGAACACTCTTTCACTGTTTGTGGGAATTGAATGTGGTCAATAGTCTTTGGAAGGAGGCACTCAACATGATTAACCAGATAACGAAACTGAAAATCCCTTGTCAGCCAAAGTTGTGCATCCTGGGTATTTATCCAAAAGACTTTGTCTCTAAGAAGAGTGAGCGTGCACTTATAGACTTGTGTCTTTTACAAGCTAAGAGGGCAATAGCTATAGAATGGACAAATGTGAACAAACCAAGTATGAATAAATATATTAAGGATCTGTCAGCATGTGTTGCTTTAGAAAAACTAACATACATTACTAAAGGAAAGCTGGCAGTTTTTGAAAAATAATGTTGGTAATGATCAATAAAACCAAAGACCGGGGCGGGGAGGGGGGCAACGGGAATGCGATTATAAAGTGTAGTAGCCCACGTCATATTCTTTCAGATTTCTTGAAAATGTCTGTACTTTGTTATAACTGTATCATCTGTATTCTGAACTGTGTTTATTTACATGCCTATTCATTTGACTGTACACTGTATCTGCCACCTAGACTGACCGTTTTATGTATGTGTAATGTTCGTTATATTTGAAAACTTCAATAAAAATATTGTTTAAAAAAAATTAATTGACATTTAGACCAGTACCGGGTTCAGGGGTACCGGCCAGGGAGGAGGTGGATGCGGAGCTGGAAGCGCTCTCGGGGCCCGTGTGGCAGCCGGCTTCGGCCCTCAGATGCGGTCTGATTCCCAGACGCTCAGCCATCTCCACGTGGTCCGCCGGATGGATGTAGTCGAACACACTGCTGCCGGTCAGCTCCACCTGAGGAGAAACACGCTGATCAGGAACTACAGCTTAAGGCACAAATGCCACACTCACACACACAGAGGAAAAATCAATACACGTTATGACAGGAAAATGAAAGCACTGCTCTGGGTTACAACTCTACAAGGAGTGTAGCGGTTGTAAGACATCCCTACCCACACACACACACACACACACACACACATACATACATTTAAGTCGAGTCTCAGAGGACCAAGTGACTACAGTATTACACAAATAAAACCAGGGGAGATAAAAAATCAATTGTATTTGCTGATTAAAAACAGTTGAACTCCAAGTATCTCCAAAGGTCACATTACTATTCTTCTTATTCCCCCCGTCCCTCCCTGCTCCTTCATTCAGTTACTGTGTATCCCAGCAGGCATAAAGAGCAGCGCAACAGCTCATACAGCTCTATATGATCCTATCATCATAATGCATCATCGTTGCATCTATAATCATTTAAAGGTAATAATGGCGCTGCTCTTGCATGGCATCCATAAAAGCAGCACAATTGGAGCAGGTGTGATTCCATCTGAAGCCGTATAAACGAGTGTGTGTGAGAGAGAGAGAGAAACAGGAAGGAGGGAGAAAGAGGATGCATGCTTACACACATGCATGCAGCTTCTATTACCTATGTGAATGTGTGTGTCTGTGTGTCTGTGTGTGTGTGTGTGTGTGTGTGTGTGTGTGTGTGTGTGTGTGTGTGTGTGTGTGTGTGTGTGAGTGTCTGTGCGTGTGTGTGCCAATACCATTCCATCTGATAAAGCTGTGGCTGCAGCAGCCTCACACCCTTGTCTGTAGGACACAGCCATTTATTACCGGATTAGAGCCATTTACTGCAGGCTTTATGGGAGCTTCAGCAGGCCCCTCAAGGACATCACAGCCGGGGGAGAGAAAGGAGCGGGAAGAGGGAAGGTGGGAGCGAAGGAATGAGGTGTGCGATGAGCGAACAGAGGGTTAAAGATGGAAGAAACCCCAGCGAGGAAGGGATAATAAGGCAAGAAATAAAGCTTCCCCAGACTTACATGGCCTTATCTCTTAAGGGATGTGGAAATATACAACATACTTGATTTGATGATATTGAGTAATATCCCAACATACAGAGAAAAATGTAAAATTGTAAATTGTAAAATGGCTATTTAGGCGGAAATATAAATAATACATATTTCTTTGTTTAAAGAGGAAAAAAGGAAACACGTGGAAAGAGTTCCAAACATAATGTATGTATTTTTCAGTACGCCACTAGACACCCTGACGTTTTAAAGCCTCATCAATTCAAATACTGGACACAGAGATCTGTTTACTTGTTTGAAAGGGCGGCTGTGGCTCAGTGGATAGAGTGCTGGACTTCGAATCAAGGGGTAGCAAGTTTGAGTCCCACTGCAGTCAGCATGTCGTTGTGTCCCTGGGCAAGACACTTCACCCCAAATTGCTCCTGTGGGGATTGTCCACAGTACTGAATGTATGTAAGTCGCTTTGGATAAAAGCATCTAACAAATGACATGTAATGAAAGGCAAAGTAAAATACACACTTCCCTGTTGTCATCATCCTGTTATCTCTTGTTGTATGATAAATACACTTGTAGGAAATATTAGCCACTGATAGAGGCTGTGGTAATAGCTGGCAGTGACAGTGATCCATTCACATCAGCAAGATTTTATTTATATTCCTTTAGTGACGTTCTTTGCTCTTCATTTTTGAAATAACTGATGTCATTGCAGAATCTACGCTCACTTCCTAAAAGAGACATTATTGTTGATGTGCCAACTGGGTGATTTCAGTCCAATATTGCCTCTCTTTTAAGCAGTTTTTGGTCCCTATCAACTTCTGATGGAGATAATTGTCTCCTTAGCTCCAATGTGTTCACCAGGTAGATGCTAAGTATGTCAATATGCTGCTTGGCGCTGAGCAGGTGGTGTGCAGTGTTTTTTTTTTTGGGAGGTTGACATTGAAAACAGCTATAGATTCTGCAGCAACAAAGATACTATGAGAGCCGTGAGAGTGATTGAAAACAGTGAAGTTGCGGACTGGACAGCAAAACATCGAGCTGAAACTTCTAAACTCTGTAAAGCCGAGCGGAGCTGCAGATTCAAGTGGTGATTTCATTACTATGAGTGACCACTTTTATATTGGCAGTTGATACATTGTTATAGTAAAATATTGATTATAACTGCATTAAGTAGCTTTGGCAGTCATTACTGTGATAACCATAGATAGCATTATCAATCGAAATGAACAGTTGTAAGAAAAAGGACAAAATCAGTCCCTCTTTTGACATATAGTGTATCTGAAAATGATTTATAATTTTATAAAACATTTAAATGTAATGGTCCATAATGTTTAAAAAAAAAAAAATCTGGTTTATTAAATATGTTAAGTAGAAAGCTTTACAAACACCTTACATCTACAGGATGAGTGTTTTTTTTATCTTTCTGATCCATCTTCTCTTAATTATGCAGATATAACATCAGCAGTGTAATTATTAGGTGCTGGATTTTTCTGCGGCATTCCCTTTGATTCTGACATCAAAACACACTCGTTCTTTAATGTTTAAATGTGGCATCAATAGAAGAAGCGTAGATGCACAAGTCAATTACATTTGACATGTAAATGGACTGGGTCTGGTTTGTGAAACTCTAGATGAACCTTACATTAGACATCTTTTAATACGATTTATATCGAGATATGCCTGTCCGTCGGTCTGACTGTCTGTCTGTCTGTAGGCCAGCTGTCTGTATTTATGAATAGCGATTCCTCTGCAAAGGGAATTCTTGTTGTATTTTAAGTAAGGGCTACATTTACCTCTCAGAACAGTGGACCAGCCATCTAAAAGAGACACAATCCCAGGGCCCTGTGGTATTGGAAAACAAGGTGGAGAGACAAACAGGCCCTTATGGGCTTTACGGGCTTAAGACCTATCCGTATAAAATCACTCCATCACAGGCAGGAGGGAGGGATTGAAAAAAAGATCAGGCAGCAATGAGAAGATGAAAAAGAGACGGGGCGATTGAGAGGATGAGTCAGGCTCAGACATAAAAACAGGTATAGAATGTGGCGCGAAGGGAAGACGTGAGGAGAGACCGAGATCATTCAAATCTCTCTGAGTGTGTGTTTGTGAGTATGCAAGCACACGGCGCCTCTGTTTCCCTGCGTATGTGACTAGACTGTCTGTTTTTGTGTCTCCACGTGTCATTGTGTGTCATTGTTTGTGTGAGTAGTTGTCTGTCAGTGCACCTGCGTGAACCTGCGTGTGTGTGTGTGTGTGTGTGTGCGCAGACATGCACGTGCACGTATGTATGGCAGTGTGGTGGGGCTGAAGGGGGGGGAGGAGGGCAGCAAGCAGGGGAAGGAGAGACATGATATAAATAATAGCAGGGGGCTTTAATATGTATGAGGCATCCGGGCAGTGGTCCACAACACACTCTCAGCCCTCAGCCCTCACTGACTGATGGGAGAGGAGAGAGGGAGGGAGGGAGGGGAAGAGGGGGAGAGGGGAGAGGGGGGAGGGGGAGCGGGGGCTGCATACTAACCATTCCCAGATCAATTCTCTCCTCCCTTAATCCACCATCCGTCCTCCCTTCTCTTTACCCCATTTATCCCTTTTCTTTCTCCTTCCAGCCCCTTTCCTTCCTTCTCTCCCATTTCCATCTCTCCTCCCCCCCCAATTCTTCATCTTCTCCAGCCTTTGTCTCCTCTTCCTCAACTCCATCCATCCATCTCTTTCCTCCTCTACTTCCTCCCCACCCCTGATCTGCGTTGTGGCATTCCCAGGTTTATCCCTGTGCTTCCTGTCTGGAGACCCGGTGAGAAGAGAAATGATACGTGCCGGCACCAGGGGAATGGGCGGCAGGCTGTGCCCTTGGTCAAGGTGCCTGACCTGGGCTAAGCCGGCTAAGCAACCCCCCTGTCAGGGGAGAAGCCCCGTGTGTAAGCCAGGGCAGAGGGGTCAGACAGGGGGGACAGGAGACGGCAGGGCAGGGGCGGTCCTCAGGGGTGACATGCCCTCTAAAACAAACCACCAGTTACACTTTCTCACTCAGAACATCATTTGTTTGTCTGTCCTTCCTCTCTCCCCTGAGTCTGCCTCCACTCGCCAACAACGTATATCGGAGTGTTTTTGTCCTCTCCCTCCCGCCTTTTCTTTTTCCTATTTTTTAAAATCTGTTTCTTGCTTCATGTCCATAAACACACTGTATACTTGCTCTCATGTTTCCCACTAAATCATCTTCTCAACTCCTAGCTGCCCTTTCTGGCTGTCTCTCTTTCTCATCATAACCCCCCCCCCCATCCCTGTCCGCTCTCATCTTTTCAGGAAGGTAAACTTGGCTTTGTATGTTCAAGGTTTTGAACGTAATCTTCGATCATAAATAATTTCATTAGAATGCTGATGGCTCAGGACCTGTTTGAGTAGATGTGATGGGTTAGGCCATCTGCTCAGCTGATAAGAACAGCTCTGTTTTATTAGCATCTCCACCAAAGCCTCGGCTGTCTTGTTTACCTAGGCAATCCCAAGGCGAATTTCATTCCTAGCGCACATTTAAACTCTATTTGCACAGTCAGACTCTCTCTCTCCTCTTTACCAATGTCTCTCATTCTCACACCTATTCCACTCTTTTGTTTTCTTTCTCGCGCAAAAGTGTCTCTCTGCATTGTCCTTTTGGTTCTGGCTCCAGGCTTACATCAATCAATCTTAGTTCTAGCATCTATATGTTCTAATATGTGTGTGTGTGTGTGTGTGAGTATACGTGTGAGTTTATGTGTGCATTATTTATGTATTTGTCTTTGGCAAGGTGAAGACCTAAGAAGGTATATGGCATGTGCAAACAAACCACTCTTGTTCTGGTCTCTCCAACAGAAGAGAAAGCCTGCATAATGTAATATACACATCCCAAATGTACAAATAAAAGATTTATTCTCCTCTCCTTAATGACTTTGGAGATATTATCTGATGTGTCCTGTTCTAATAAGGAACCTATGCATTTAGCTGCTGTACCCCTCCTTAGAAAGTGCATGTCAGAGCTATATCACCTACAAAATGCGACAGGAACATCTGAAAACGTGTCAGTACACTGTGACATCACTGTTGGGTGTGGTTAAAGGTGCAACGGAGCACATCTCTGACCACACCCAACAACATTGTAAATTAATTGAACAAACCCCCACATTTTTGGAAAAGGAAATGAAGGCAAACAGTGAGATTATTATCAGTGATCCTGGGTGTGTTCAGAGATTTCAACCAAAAACATCCCCACTCAAACTCCATCCAAACAAATACTGCTTTTTGTCAAAAATAAATGAAAAGAAAGAAGTAATGACGAAAAGCAAGTATATTTCGTATTGCAAAAGTGTGTTAAAATACAATTTAAAGTTAATTATTGTACCGCTGCGGAGGTGTCCTAGCCTACATATCATTTTCTACAGACTTAAGAATTCTTTGTTTAGTAAAAATCCCCACACAAATCATAGAGATGTTTTTTATTGAAAATCAGAATGATGATGCAATAATGATCCTGACCTCTAAGATCGCAAATCATATTGCTATTGCAATATCAGTCAAAGTAATCGTAATAAGTTGTTTTTTCAATATCAATCAGCCCTACAATAAGACAATGCAAACCTTACATTGTTGCTCTGTGTCATAGCATTTCAAACACAATCACAGCTGGGAATATCGGTATGAAAACCACACGGTCTGTACAATCTATCTGGTGTCGCAAGGGTGCCATCAATGGGTGAACGTTTTCAGTTTTCAGCAGTCTGAGTTGGTTTAATCAATTAGTCACATAATGTCTGTGTGGTGTCCTGAAACAAAACTACATACAGCCAGAAGGAAGAATCTGTTTGGCTTTTCATTAGCAAGAAGCACGTCCCATATTATATTCATACAGAGCGAGGTCTGTGGATTTTGTCCCACACCTCTGACAGTGTAGTCATGTTTGGAGGTGGCCACCTTATAGCCAGTAAATGATGACAATGACCTATAACTCCTTCAATGTGCATGTAGCATGTGATTATTCTACTAAGACAGAGTACAAAAACGTATCCTTTAAAGCCGCCAAGGGCAGAACTTCAATCACTTAAAAAAAGCACTCAGTTACTTCTGTTATTGTAGCACGAACTTCCCTCTTTCTCTCCGTCTCTCATGCTGTACCGATTCTTCTTACTTCGAAACAACTCTCTCTTATCACACCTCTCCTCCTTTCCTCCCCCTCTCTTTCTCTCTCCGGCTGTCTCTATCTATCTTCCCATCCCCCTTGGTGTTTTTCCCCCTCCCTACAATCAATGTGGCTTTTAAGATGCCTATCGATTTGTTCCCCGAGACAGGCCCAGCGCGCTGGGGCGACACTTTGATTGCTGGGCCAGTAATTACTGTTATTATTTATGCATCTGGGCAAAATGGCAGGACTTAACATTCACAGTACAAGAGGCCACAGGCAATCAGCAGAGGTGAGCACCTGGAGAGGGAGACAGGGCGGTAGAGAGAGGAAGAGAGAGAGTAGCATTGCCCCCGTGAGAGTTGAACTCCAGAGATGAGAGCGAAGAGTGCAGTCAAAGATATTCACACTCACACACACGCAAACAAACACACACACTCCTGGGAGGGGATATGAAAGCGTAAGCAGAAGATAGGCACACGTGTGCAAATGCACTTGTATATGAAGGATTATTCAACTGTGATTGTGTGTGTGTGTGTGTGTGTGTGTGTGTGTGTGTGTGTGTGTGTGTGTGTGTGTGGAAGGAGGTCGTCTTACCTGTGAGAGTCCCAGGTAGATAGAAACGGTCTCTGAGATGTAGAGGAAACGTCCCTCCTGACTGACCGCGAACACAAAGCCATCCAGGGACTGTGCACATAGAAAAAAAAAGAGTAAACATCACACACACCGACACGGACACACAAATTAAGGCAAACAGAAACAAGACAGACAAATTAGAGCAATTAGTGTGTATCGAACAAATTACAATGAGCTAGAGAACAAACAACCCGTCACCCCTCGGCCTCTTTTCTCAATTCACAAGCGCGTACACACACACACACACACACACACACACACACACACACACACACACACACACACACACACACACACACACACACACACACACACACACACACACACACACACACACACACACACACACACACACACACACACACACACACACACACACACACACACACACACACACACACACACGAGCCCAAACAAACACACGCATGAATGTGAACAGACATGAAACAACTCCCATTGCAATCGGCAGCTACACACAACAACAGCTGTCAAAAAGGCCTGCATAACTAAACATAGAGAAAGCAGCAGAGACACAATTGCCACATGTGTGTGCACTCTCTCTCACACACACACACGCACACAGACACGGCAAAGAGACATGAGAAACTGAGCTTATAGACTAGAGCTGTTTCAATCAACTGTAATAAACTCAGAACCAGAGCATCCTCCTGGATCTCTGGCAACTTCCACACACACACACACACACACACACACAACACACACACACACACACACACACACACACACACACACACACACACACACACACACACACACACACACACACACACACACACACACACACACACCACACAACACACACACACACACACACACACACACACACACACACACACACACACACTGGTACGGACACAGACAGAGATAGAACCAAAGTCATTACAGCCTGCAGTGATTCTAATGAGAAGTGAAAGGTATACAGCCAGACCATTAGAGAGGACTGCTTCAGAGAATAATATTAATCGTCATAACAAGCATCCAGAAGTCAGCTTCTCTCTCTTCCTCACACACACAAACACACACACACATAGACACACACCAGGGCCACTTTGCTCTAGAAGAATGATTGCTATTTTGGCGGCCCAGTGCTTAAAGTGGCAGTGGTAATTTATGCAACTGACACATCCAGTATGCAAATGTGTGGCCGGGGTGTGGGGCGTCGTGTGTCGCGGCGAGGAGCAACCAGCCGCCTGAATGTCGGAGAACTAAAGTGCAATTATCAGGCTATTACTGCGGGAGGACGGCTGGGAGGAAAGAATCATACAGTTTTTCTGGAGCGTTAATTTGATTTCTATCAGCGCCGTTCCCTAAGCCTCCCTTCCTCTTTAAAATGCCAGAGGAGAGCAGACATATGTAATGTTTCTTTGTTTTACCCCAACCTCATCACTTCTAAATGCTCAGCCTCTGTTTTTCTTTCTCTCTCTCTCTACATGTTCCCACTCCGTCCTGATTCCTACTCTGCAAATGTATTTGTATAGCACCTCTCAGCAACAAGGCAATTCAAAGAGCTTTACATAGGACATAATATATTAAATTCCTTCAAGCTTTTCTTTCTCCCTCCCTGCTTGCTTGGAGCTACAGTCTCTCCTGCCTCACCCCCCTCTTCGTTCTAACTACAACCTGAAGTGTTACCTTCTTCACACTTCCTCTTTGTTTCTACATCCTGCATTTCGTCATCCCTGTAGCCCTCCTGCTCCCGAAACCCCCTCAGGCTCCATTCATCTGTCAGAGCAAAGAGAGGCATTCTTCGGCAGCCAATGCTATCGTCCGAGCATCTGAGGTATATGAGATGTGTGGGAGTTCATGTGTGTGGATGTGAGAGCATGTGATAGGAGTTTGCCTGGAAATGTAAGTCTGAGGTAGGAAGACTGGAGCTGGTACAAACTGTGACCTCACACAGCACCGACACACAGTGGTCCACTGCAGTCACTTAAGAGACCAATGTGCTTGTCTGTCAACGTACATTTTCAATCAAACTAACCTTGTGGTCCAATTATCCTATTTCTCAAGCTAAATCAACTACTTTCAAAACCAATTGGTCCATCACATCACTGAAAATAGGGCAGTTTGACCTTTTCGGAGACAGTTTTATGATATGAAATAATATCATATTATTGTTTACAGAAGAAGGTGTGTGTGTGCTTACCTGCAGGAGGTGCGCCCCGAGGTGCAGCTCAAACATGTCAGTAGCCAGAGAACGAGATGATCGTCGTACTGCAGAGAGAAAGTAGACAAACACACATGAGACACTGACTGACATCAATGTTTTAACTTTGCTATGCTGTAAAGCTAAGTGTTGTATAAGAGTGTTTTAGCAGTGCCCTATAGGTTTAGGGATCCTGTAACATACTGACATTGAGTCCCACTGTGGAGTTTTGTTGTTCGACATCTCCGCCACTCCCAAATGTTTATTATTTCTCTAGTCAATTCAATCACATCATGAAATACTTAAACTAAATTGAGTCTTGTTTCATGTGTTTGCATACTCATAATGTGGGTCTTTGTTTTGTTTCAATCTGTTAACTTTTATGGATAAGGAAAATAACTACAAGAGGTGAAAACTCTAAGAAGAAAAAGGTACTTATTCAATATTTACAAAGACGAGGTATCAGATAATGTTGATTGAGTCCACTGAAATTAGTTTACTAAAGCTTGGATTAGTAGTAATTATACAACAATAACAACTTGTGTCCTATTGGGGTTTTTGTAATAATATTGCATCTCTATGTCGTCTGTAAATCTGAAGTGAAATGAAAAGCAAAACTTGAACAAATCATGTCTGGCAAACGGAAATGACTGAAACGTTTGTGTCAAAAAGCAGCATAAGGAGGGGGTGCTGTGTGACGCACACCAGTCAATTACCGCCAGGCACATACACATACGCACACACACAAACACGCACACACTCATGGTGTCTGCATCGCCACTCTTAATGCATCCCAAACACAAGCTATCAGAGCTGCTTCAGTGCCAAAGTGGTGCTGTTTACCAAGGCAATTACAATACAAATAGAGTTGAGGTGGATAGGTGGGGGAGGGGGGGTGAAGATAGGTACGGGAGAAGCAGAGAGGGTACGGCAGGGAAAATGAGAAAACACTAAGGAAGGCTAGAGTGATCACTTTCTCCCAAGCAAACCTGAGCACGAGGGGCTGCGGTGACGTGGAAGATTAATTTAGCAATCAGCCGTATTTACTGTTTTATGTCTAAAAGAGTATGTGACGGTGTGTGTGTGCACCTGCAAGCTTGTGATTGCAAAAGTGGGGACCATACGTGAGAATTAATCTTACTCTAACAGGGCTGCTTTTGAACACAATGTTCTTTATTCAGCAGGGAGAAACTATGGATGTGTGTACACAAAATGTGTGTGTACAAAGGCACATGAAAGTATGCATGTGTATGCGCAACTCCAAGGATCACTGGATATCTCTGTGTGTGTGTGTGCGTGTGTTGTGTGTGTGTGTGTGTGTGTGTGTGTGTGTGTGTGTGTGTGTGTGTGTGTGTGTGTGTGTGTGTGTGTGTGTGTGTGTGTGTGTGTGTGTGTGTGTGTGTGTGTGTCGCAGCGAGGCTAAGGGAAATCAATACACGTTATGACAGGAAAATGAAAGCGCTGCTCTGGGTTACAACTGAACACAGAGGGAGGGTCGGAACCACACACACACACACACACACACACACACATATATCGCCCAGCTGCCTGCTTGTGATGTGGGTTCGGTGAATAGAGGAGGGAGGCATTCCATTAGTGCTATAGACACACAAAAACACACACACAAACACACACACTTAAGGAATACACACAGCAATGAATTCTCATGCACAGACTACACAGCGGCAACATGCCCTCCGATTAAACAACACAAATACCCGAGTACACACACAACCTCACACACACACACACGAAAACACACATGCACACACACACATACACACAAATACAGAGTTGCCGGACAAAGCCACAGTGGCATTGTGAGATTGGGGTCCCCCTGTGTGACTGAGTGTGAATATAAATAAGGCTAGTCCATTCAGGGCTATGAAAGGGGGTCTGGTGCTGGGACCCTTCAGCCCAGCCAGTCGCTGCCTGGAGGGGGATGGGGCGCTCTCTCGCTCTCTGCCTGCCTATCAGGGTCCCTTGTGGGGCAGCGATGGAGCTGCAGTGCTGGGGATTCTGGAGGAAGCAACCCCCATCTTGACCATATGAGGATGAATCAAAAGGGATACGCACAAACACTGTGATGTTAGTTTGTGCACGCCTCGAAGAAAGACATTGAGTGTGCGTGTGGCTGTGAGTTTGATGCCACAGATCCCTAGAGGAGTGAAGGTGACGGCGGGCGATCAGTAGTGCTGAGTAGTGTCAACGGGGCGAAGGAAACGCTGGATGTGACATGAGGCCAGGAGGGCTGACGGATGAGTCTACACACTCACACAAATACACAGAGGACCATTTATTAAAGACTGCCAGGAAACCAAAACACTGGACCTGGTGTGTGTGTGTGTGTGTGTGTGTGTGTGTGTGTGTGTGTGTGTGTGTGTGTGTGTGTGTGTGTGTGTGTGTGTGTGTGTGTGTGTGTGTGTGTGTGTTTGGGCATGCGTGTGCATGTGAAGAGAGAGTCTCACAGCGGTGATCGTACCTCACTCTGAGAACAAAGATCCTTCTGTAGTGGTGCTATGAACCCCAACTTCTATATGTGTGTGTGTCTGTGTGTGTTTGTGTGTCTGAGGATCTTGCATGATTCTGTTTGTACCCTTAAATAAATAAATTGAGTCACTTTTATAATATTGAACGTCTAATTATAAACTCATGTAGTCCAAATTATTTAAAAGGAACATTTTCAGATTTTCTAACCTGGGTTTTATTTTCATAATTGTACCCCCTTCCTTTCTGGAATAATATCATCGTCCTCACCAACATGGATTGAAAAATGTCAGAACAAACCCAGAGGGATGTTGACAAACCAATAGTGTTACCATATTATCTAAATCTGAAAAGGGAGTGACCCCAAAACAATTCCTTATTTGAAAATAAATGTATGTATGTCATTTTGTATGTATAGTCACCAAGTTCATTGCTGTGCTCAATGAAAACTGTATTATCACTTAAACTAAGATGAGACAAGATACATAAGATTGTGCAAAAAGCTCTCTTGAGCAACAAGCAGTGCATGAAGTGAAAAAAAATGGGGGCACGAATGTGTTTTCGTGTATCTGTAAGGGTTGAATGCTTAAAAGTTACTGTACTGAGAAGTGGAAAAGTACTTTGTACAACGACTAATGGGCTATAATTGACTGCCCGTCTGACTATGTTGTGGCAAACAAGTACAAGAAAACAATGAATCTGAAACTATCCTTTCAAATGGTTTATGTGAATATACATTTGTCCGTTGTACTTCCTGACAGGCATGTCATATGTACATGCTGGTGTATAAACCTGGATGCAGCCCTGTGTGTGCACATGAGGGCTTTGATGGCTCCTTTCTGTAACACTCCCATTTTCATTAGCTTCCCAGGACTCTGCAGCGAGGTTTAATTTCATTGTGGGAATAGGAGACAGAATGGGACGGGGCGCGATCGGACACGTTAATTATAGTCTGACTCGCAGGTCAATTCTCGGGGTCTCCCCAGCGCTTTACGAGAAGAAAAGATAGAAATTTCATTTGAATGATTTTAATTATACCTCTGTCTAATACATAATTTAGTCACAGTTAAGTCCAAGAGTAATGGCCTCACAGACACGAACACACACCTAAACATCTCCATACATAGACACACACACACATCGTCTCCCTTTCCACCCCCACAGTGTCAACCTTTCAACCAGGTGAGGATGTTACCATGGAAACCAAACAGATAACAGATGCAATGAACCCCTCATTTTCCCGTCTCTTCTCCTCTCTCTCTCTTCCTCTCCGTCTTCCTCTCTCAAGTTTGGCTCCTGGCCGTAGTTTCACCCTTTCAAAACAAGAGCCTGATCACCTGCCAAGTTGTTTACTACCATTCAAATGTGACGTTTGGGCTGTTCGACAGACAGAGAGCGAAAGAGTGACCCTAATCGCAGCGTCCCTCTCTGGCGCAATTATCTCCTCACTCTGACATCCATCCCTCCCTTCTTCCCTCTATCTCTCCTCTATCTCTCTGTCCCTCCTGCGTTGCTCCCTCACTCCCTTTTGCGGTCGAACATAATTTGAGTGCAATTAACTTCCCTTAAAAGCCCCGGCTGCTTTAAACGCCTTGAATTAGAGGGGAGGCAGATGCAGGGAGAACGTGAAGAGGTTGGGGGAGACAGAAGGAGTAGGGGAGGGAGACAGAGGCAATGAAAGAAAAGGAGACGAGGCAGAGAGGGAGCAAGTGGAGGCGGAATGAAAGTCAATGTCACCAACGCTGGGGAGGAGAGAGGTGTGTTTGACCTCACTAAGAGAGACAGTAAAACACTTGAGCTGGCCCTGTTGCTGGCAGTGAGTTGTCATTGTACTGTACCTTGTAAAATACTGAGGGCTTCTCCAGCTGCCGTATTGCACCTGTTAAAGGTTGAGTTGATAGATTTTGGGGAGATATATACGCAACCAAAAATATAAGTGATCTGGAAGTGTACTCAGGGCGTGTCAGTACATCACTGTTGGGCGCGGTCACAGTTGTAATACTGCAAACTTTCAAGACAAACCTCTGACGTATTTGGAAAAGCAAAGGAAGGCTAATATACATCACACCTAGACTGACTTACTGATTCACATTTACCGACTGTACTTAGCGTCTCTGTGTGAACACCGTTTTGCTGTGTAATGAGGGGTTATTAGTGTTACCTAATAAACCCCTCTGATCCTCCGCTCACTTGTGTTTTTTCCACCGTCTGCTCACTTGTGTTTTTTTCACCGTCTGCTCACTTTTTATCAGTGTGTCTGCCTTAAGTAGATCTTAGCAATTAGTGTAGAGAGTGCAATCTTATCACAACTAATTGAAAATAAGGATCCGGTTAAAAATGCACTGGAATAATCATTTAATGGGACATTTAAAAAGGTGGGGTAATAGAAAAAAGAAAAAAAAAAAACTATCCCCCGAAGCAAAGTATACTCAATATAGAGAGGTTTGAAATATAAATGATTTCAAATAAAAGGGTTTAGTCTTTCATGAGCTGTGCAAACAGGTACACACACACACACACACACACACACACACACACACACACACACACACACACACACACACACACACACACACACACACCACACACACACACACACACACACACACACACACACACACACACACACACACACGCACACGCGCGCGGAATGAATATCATGGGTCATTTTACTTTTCCTCCCTTCAGCCTTTCCTTTCCGTCTGCTCCCTCCTTCCATAATCTGCCTCTCTCTCCTCCTTCTTCCCCCTCTCCTGCTCTCTCAATCTCTCTCTCTTTCTCTCTGTGAAGGTCATGCAATTGATTTTCCTCTGTCTATTCATTTTTCAAGACTGGCTTTGAAACGTGGGAAGCAGACAAAAGCCACACCGGCCCCTCCCCTGCCCTCCATCCCTCTCCTCTCCTCCACGTTCCTGGCCCTCGCCCGTCCAAAAACCCTCGGACAAGAGGGATAGCGGAGGAATGCAACTCACCCCACCCCCTCTCTCCCCACACCCCTCTCCTTCCTCTCCTCCTTTCTATTCCTTATTCCTTCTGCATTTGTCCCTTCCCCTCCTTTCCGTCCTCCTCTCCCTTTCAGCTGGATCTCTGACCAAATTCCACTAACGGAATTAAAGTCATGCATCACACTTAAAACCCTGCCAATGCATTCTGGGTAGACTTGTTCGAACTGATGTCCAAATTAGCATGGCATTTTTCAGCCTTGGCCTCGCAGAGACTGTGTGACCTGCTTGTAAAAATCACCAAACATTTCATAAAATACTCAAGATATCAGATCTCGCTCGAGTGGAAGAAATGTTGAGGATAATTCAGACGGGAGCTATTGTAGCTGAGCAGAGATTTGTTGTGTTTTTCAAGTACCTCACAATTTTCCATGACCTTCGTGTGGCTGCTGCAGGAATCTATATATTTACAGTTATGGTTCACATTTGTACCAGAAGTGTTTCTCATTGTAGTGTAAGCAGCATAACTCACAATTGTCTTCCTAGCACACACAGGACAGCGCGGCTACTTGCACACCTTCTTTACTAAACAGATATTTTATATCAAGGCCAAAGCAAAGCGTGGAAAACCAAGGCAAAACAATTCACTACTTGCAGAGCTCAGTCAAGGCCGCGGCTGTCCGTACGTGTGATAGTGCATAGATATCACTCCAACATCCAGATTGTGCAGTGCTGCATGGATAATTAAATATTGATGGATCTCAGTGAATTCTCCCTTAATGATGTATATTTTCAAATACTGTGGCTAAAGATCAGGGCTCACCGTGTTAATGTTATACAATATAAAAACTCTCTTGGTTTACAGTGAGGTCTTGCTTATAATGGTCGGATATGTATAGCTGGATATTAAACCCCAATCATTTCTAAGCAAAGACTGAAATGAGAAAGGAGCACTGAATATTCAAAAATGCCAAATATTTAAAAAATAATGTAAAAACCAAAAGCTTAAGGAGATTTGTTTTACTTTGTCTCAGGTCCATTTTAACTACTAATTGTGTACTTTGTACTTAAAGTATAGTAATACTACACATTACATTTTGTCATATTTGCATTAAGCAAACAATCTATTTACCTTACTTGATCCTGGCACAGAAATCAATACAGTACATGTGTACTTTTCAATTCAGACATTTTCAAATGTGTGAATAATAAAACTAATGTGGCTGAATTCCCTATAGCTGCTTCCGTTTCGGGGTCATGTGCACGACGGCTGCGGTCATACTGGAATGGCTTACAGAAGAAAGATAAAAAAATGTTGGTCGAAATCCAAGCAGCATATATTCTGACTTTTAATTTATGTTACGCTACAGAATCCCTATCTGGTAAATACCATGTATTTCAAACTCTCCACCACAAGTTTAAACCCGGGTAGTCTGTTAAAAAAAGGACTTTTGTTTTGGTAATACCGTCCCAACTCATATATATATCAAGCCATTATTATTAACAGGATTGTGTGGTACATCAAGCCACATGTTTTTTGCTCATATTTCCTCAAATTAGACAAGAACAGGCATGAACACACACACACAAACCTCTAATTGTACTGTAGCTGCATCGTTTCCCCTCAGTAATAGTAGCAATTAGACGGGCTGTATAATTACACTGTCCTCGTTATATAGTTAATTTCCGTAATTACAAATCACACCAATAGTTTCCTCCCTCTTTGTTTATCCTCTATCCAACACACACAAACTCACACGCAACACATGAATTCAAACCCACAGTAGCCTATGGGAAGTCTTTGTGTGATTATATGAACATGTATTTTTACAGGCTTGTGATGGACACATGTTTACATCACATACACAGCACATGTAATTATCGTCGCCATTAGAGGACTGGATAATCGTCCTGGTCCGAACAGGATTTTTGTGGCATTGGGTGTCTGTGGGTGGGAGTTAGTGGGCGGATCAGACTGCTGAGGGTTTGGAGATGTTCGATGGATGCATAGATTTCAGTGGTTTGTGTCAATTATCAAAAAACATCAGCGTATTTATCTCTGCTTTATAATTTTATTAGAGGCTGAACTGTGTAAAACCTGAGCTGAAAATGATCAATTAGAGTTGTGTTTCATTTACCTACTTACAGCCATTTGCAAAGTCAATTAAAGGTTTAAATATTTAACAAATCATTTACTGTAGCAACATTTTTCTTTTAAATACTTTGGCGATAAGTCCATGTCTCCCTCACCCAGAGAAAAGGCTGAATATATTTTATTATTTAGATTTTTATGCAAGTCAATAAAATGTAGAATGCTAACTTCCTAGGTTGCTCAAGCCTCAAATTCTCAAGGAATGTAACAAGGACATAACCTCAGTGACCTAAGCAGTAGCTACGACCCGTATTTGATCATATAGTTTAGACAGAGCTCAAATACAATGTAGTCAATTTAAAACAAGAAACAAAAAAATTGTGTTATGTGCAGACACCATTTTTCTAAACACCATCTTTAAAAATGTTGTTCAATACGACACATGTTTTCTTTGGTTCCAATGCAATGAAATGCAGTATTGCTTTACAGTGGTCTTACTTTCCCCATTCGCTCACCTTTGCTGCAGTTTATGTCTCCGTCCATCCGAGGGATCCAGGGCGGGTCTCCCTGGTTGGCAAAGGTGCGCATGTGCAGGTAGCTGATGGTCAGCCGGATGACCGAGGCCTTGTCCAGCTGGCTGGTGATCGCCCCGGGCAGAGGCAGCATCTTGGCCAGCTCGAAGAACTCAAAATTCTCCTTCCCCCGCCGCGAACGAGCCGCATTGCGAGACTTCTCTTTACGCAAGTTCTGGAGACTGAGAGGTGAACAAGAGGAAGGTGTGTTAATGGAAGAAATATATGAACAAAGGGTGGAGTGAAAAGAAGAGAAGGACAGAGAAAATAGTCTGGATCAGCACTCTAGAGGGAGAAACTAGTACTGACCACCTGTTGATTGATTCATGCTCTGTTTAAATCACCTGAGCATCAATCCAGAAAACTCATTTCATAAATACAGTACGTATGAAGTAATGGCTCTTGCAATTCAAGTGAAACAATCTCTCTTGCAGATTGGCCTGGTAATTACCGACAGATCACCTTGTTCTATATATGGCAGGGAAAAGTCCTTTTGCAACACAATTTGCAACACAATCCATATGTGAACACACACACACGATCTCTCGCTGTATATTTTTCCCTCAAACCCCTTTCTCCCTCAAACCCCCCGCCCTCACCCTCTCTCTCTCATCTGGTCCCGGGCTAGTGAGCTGAAGCCGTGATTGAGGGATCAATAGGAGAGGGAGGGGCAGAGTGACAGAGGGGGGCCGGGGCTCAGGTAGCCTGTCTCTCTGATTGGGTATTGACTCTCTTCAATGGGGCCTGAGTGGTGGAATTATGTTGTCACAGCCACTTCACAAATTGTGCCGGTGCTGCGCTGGAATAAAGTGTGTGTGTGTGTGTGTGTGTGTGTGTGTGTGTGTGTGTGTGTGTGTGTGTGTGTGTGTGTGTGTGTGTGTGTGTGTGTGTGTGTGTGTGTGTGTGTGTGTGCATTTGAGAGAGAGAGTGAGAGCTAGAGGAGAAAGAAGAACCACTCTTTCTCCCTCATGTCTGTGTTGTTGATTCTCATCCTAAGAAAGACCACCAGTGGTATGTATGTGTGTGTGTGTGTGCGTGTGCGTGTGTGTGTGTGTGTGTGAAAGAAAAAATAGAACAAAGAAAAGGGATGTACATAGTGTGTGTACATATGTTTATATCTTAATCAGCTGACACAGCTGTTGTGTTTCTCCCTGCTATTTCCTAATAAGTGAAAACAGTGCGTGTTTCTGTGTGTGTGTGTGTGTGTGTGTGTGTGTGTGTGTGTGTGTGTGTGTGTGTGTGTGTGTGTGTGTGTGTGTGTGTGTGTGTGTGTGTGTTGTGTGTGTGTGTGTGTGTGTGTGTGTGTGTGTGTGTGTGTGTGTGTGTGTGTGTGTGTGTGTGTGTGTGTGTGTTGTGGACTCATGCTGCCAGCCCTCTGTAACATCTCATTATTATACTGCCTCGACCCCAGCCACCGAGAACAATCAATACACACACATTGATTCTGCTTAGTTTTTATATCCGCCTGTAAATGACTGCCCATTAATAATTCCAGCCAAATTTACTTAATCTCCCACTAAGGGGAGGGGATTCACAGCGCTGACAGGATTGGCAGGTGGGCAACAATACAGGTTATGTGTAGCACTGAGGAGATCAGACTTATGTCTTCTGGATTGTGTTTCATTGATAGGAAATTCTTCTTCAGGCTGTCAGTGTGAGCAACAGTGTTAATGCATGGATTTCACCTTGCGGAGATTAATTCATCGCCATGCACGCAGGCTTATACAGTATCAGCCAGGGTGTGCGTGTGTGAGTGTGAGTGTGAGTGTGTGTGAGTGTGTGTGTGTGTGTGTGTGTGTGTGTGTGTGTGTGTGTGTGTGTGTGTGTGTGTGTGTGTGTGTGTGCGTGTGTGTGTGTGTGCGTGTGTGTGCGTGTGTGTGTGTGTCCTGTCTCACCAGGGAAGGGTGGGAGGCTTGGCCAGTAGTCCTTGTAGGAAATCCCACTCCACACTGACACACTTCCCCTCGCTGACAAACGGCATGGTTGCCATCCTTCTCCCAATCAAGTGCCGACGCCGCTGTTAACGAAGGCTCTGATTGGTTGAGGAAGTGACGGACTCAGACCTGGATAGCAGAGGAGAAACACACACAAAAAAGTTAGGAAAAGGTGTTAGTGAATGATCACCAATAATGGCCATAAAACAGTAAAAGGGCAGCACATATGGCATTTTGATGATAACACGTTTAAAGGGGCATTTTGATAATCAAACATGTTTCCAGCAAAATGTATTTAACGACATAATACTTTTTTAATTTGGTGTGAGCATATGCCTTTTTTCAATAACAACAAAATTATGAAATGTTATCTCCTTTCCATGAAGGGCTTTACATTTGAAAGAATACAATTTGCATTGAAACGCGTGGATGAAAACCCATCCTATGATTTCTTAATTCATCTATCAGAGACAGAGAAAAATAAAGAAATAAGAAGGCGGTGAGGTTGAGAGAGAGCAATTAGGTACTGTACTTCCCCACATAAAGGTCAGAGACTGTTCCCACGGTAATAGACATTAGACAAAACATGATCCTCCTATTAGGTCACAATTAAAATGAAAGTCACCAGATCTCCTCTTATCCCTGAGAGAGGATTTAAACCTGTCTGCAGTGGAAGTTGAAGCAAACATCTCCACAGACAAAGCACTGAATACTCCTCCACACATACGGCCGCTTCATGCCAGCCTCCAGCACTACCCTCCTGTAGTGGAAGTTGCCAATATTCCTCCCTGTCCTCAAACAGAGCGCTGCTCCTCACCCGTTTCTCTCCCTCCCTCTCCTCTGTGCTGTGTTGACATTTAAAGGGCTAGCGTGGCCCCGAGCGCCGCAGTGTCACGCCCTTGGGCCTGAGATGCCCTCTCTCTCTCTCTAGCTGCCTCTCACTCTTTAACTCATTCTTTCTTTGGCCCGCCTGGGTCAGCACAATCAAGTCAGCAGAGCTTTGCTGGGGCAGTAGAAAATGGATTATGTCTAGAGTTTGAGCATGGCTATGCTGACCTTGGCTAAGAGGGGTCAGCAGAAGCTACACAGGTTTGGCAGATATCATTTCACAAATCTGAGCTAAAACAGCAAATATTAAATGTATGCATGAAAACTTCTTGGACCAATTTCAAAGGCAGCAGAGTCAATGAGGGATTTGACACAGACAGAATAGTTGTTGAAAGGAGATATTGGGTCATTCAATTATCTTCAGAAGTTAAGGCGGAAAAGTTTGGCCTCAATGGGAACTGACAAAGAGTTTATAATATGAATAACTTCCTGCCAATATCTCTTTCCAGAATTAAACTTTTGATCAGAAAACATGCCTCAACGGATCTTTAAAGTGTACTCAATGCTCACTAAACTACACTACGAGTCTACAGCTTTGCTTAGCAACTCGGTGTGGCTGTTGTTAGACAAAGTGATGCTTAGACCTGACAGCTTATTGCAAAATGCAAACATGCTCACAATGACAACATGCTGATGCTTAGCAGGTATAATATATAGCATGTTCACCATCTTAGTTTTACATGATAGCATTTGAACAATTGCCTTTCGACAGTAAACAAAAAGTGCAAGCCAAATCAGTTTTAAAAGTACTTCATTATAAAACAAAATCTGGGGCAGGGCAATGAATAAAGTACAATCTAAATAAAAAAGAATCAGTCATAGATAAATATAACTTCTCTGCAAAAAAACACCAGTATTTTATTATTTACATAAGGCTTAATTAAAGTCTCTGGACTTTTGAAACGGTTGCTCTGTTGTTGATTAATGTATGTCCAGACATCAGAGGTTGTTGTAGCTCTTTAAAGTTGTATTATATGGGATTCGGATGATTTACTTAAAAATTGATTGCGCACTTAAGTCAGTAAGATACATGATCAATCTAGTTAATATTCCAGCCTTACATTTAACCTCTTCCCATAGTCCTCTCATTGACAGAATATTTTGTCCAAGCTTTATGTTTAACACTAAGGCTTCACTCAACTATAGGAAACCTATATCTTTTCCTCTCAAGCTTGCAGCCTGCATCATGGACAGTCCTCTTTTCAGAGACTCTGCTGAAGAGAAGACAGGGTCGAGGAGAGGGCAGCTCACCTCTGTCTAACAACTTCACCTTTGTCACCTTCTCTATCTCACCTGGATAAATGCACTACATGCCAAATTAGGCTGCATACAGTCCAACGGAGAGATCAAAGGGAGAAACAAGGCAGGAAACAATTTACTCTTCAATTGTCACTGCCTTACAAACCCACACACATGCACAGCCTTTTTCTCGTTCCATACCTTAATGTTTATCTCTTCATTGACCCTATCTGTGCTTATCTAATCTCTCCCTACATCGTTCGGTCTCAAACTATCTCTGCATCTCTCTCTGCGTCTCCCTCTATCTGGGCAGACACAGGGGCGTAATGGACAGGGGCCTCCACAGTAATTATTCAATCAACCTCATAACCTTGTCGCAGGTTGGGCGGCCCATTAATGCACTCACCCAAATGGACCCCGCCACTTTGACTGCTAATGCTCCGGCTAGCTAGCAGCACAACAGGCTGAATGTCAGAAGTGTCATCTAGACAGAGTGTGAAACAATTCGCTCAATAGAGCTGAGTCGACTTATTCTGTAACGGCACAGTGGGAAATATATATAGAGAAAGGAAAGTGTGACTTTTGAAAGCACTTGGGTAAAAATATACAGCGCCCACAGCTGGAGGGATCAACCTGTATCAAGTGTGACCGCAGGTGTTTGCAGTGTGTTGCTGCAGTGCTACATATTCATAAGTGTGGTGTATGTTGTGTGTATAAGAGTGTGTGCTTGAGACCCCTACCCTATAGAGCCGTGCTCTCTTGGCACGGTCTCAGCAGCAACAGAGCGGAGGGCACTGCGGCGAGCGCTCGCAGTCGCTGTTTGCCGTGCGTTTTTCTCTGGCTGCATGCTTGGCTCTCACTCTGTTTATTTTCAGCAGGGACGTTTAATTAGGGCCTCCAGCTGTCAGAGGTTCGTTAGCGTGCCCCTCCTCTCCGCGTGCCGCCCCTCCCCGTAGGGAGTCAGGGGCATCAGGCAAATGAACACATTTAAGTCAAACAGCACGCAGACAGACAATAGCCTCAGTGCCATGCCACCAGCTCCCCTAGGTAGAGACATGGTTGTTTTATGCCTCATCTCCCCAACCCCTGGGGCTCATAGAGAGGCTGGCCAAGACTGAGAATGTGGAGGCAGAGGAGCTCTCATGGCCCACTGGAGACCATGTGCACACTGCCATCATACAGAGGTGACGAGCAGGGCGGGGGCTTCGCAATGTTCAGTTTAAAACAGAGGGAAGGTGAGAGACTTGTCTCAGTAAGGAGGGTTTTTCTGAATTTTGACACATTTTAAGGCATAACTGATCTGAGAAAAATCTAACAATGTCATTTTAAGAATATCAAACATATATCACTTTGTCTTTCAGTTAACAGTGTGAAGAAATACAGTGGGAATTGTTTCGTATTTAATATCATAATGTCCTTTGGGCCAAATTTGCAATAAATAATTTCGCTCCTGATAATTATAACGCGTCACTAATTGAAACTAACTTCATACTTGGGACCCATACATGAAACTGTCATAGGCTTCTCAAGTGATTGATAGAATAATATTGTCATCATTTGCAATATGCCTCATGGAGAAGGAGATATCTGAAAAAAAACACTTTTATTTCATCTCTTATTTGCTTTTATCTATGCAAATAATAATCAATCGGCCACACCTCCAATACACAATCAAGTAGCATTTCTCATAAAGAATTGCTAGGTGAGAGCAGATTTGGATGGTTAAGAACGTTTGGTGCAGCTGGAAAATCTTGCATCAGCTTCCACCTTACAACAAAACTGTATAAAGCAGTCACTCTGGTCATTTTTCAGTGTTCAATCAAGTGAAAGCACCTCTGATGACAGTTTTTAGACAGCTCTTTCTCTCCTTCCAACCCCCACCAGTCTTTACTCTATCTAAAGGTAAAAGTGGAGAACAAATCCAACAGCGATGTAAGTTATTCCTGTGAATAATATTTGATCAAACTGAGAACGTTCGATATCATGGAAAATGTAGAAAACATGGTTTGAAATAACACGGACAGAATATTTGATGTAGCTAGTTTTCTATCGTTGCCTTTCATGTTGTTGAGTAGTTGTAAATGAGTGTCTGATGCATCCAGGGAGATGAAGTTTGGTATTCTGCTTGGAGGGCTGAATACTACTTATCATGCATTACGGCCCTGGTTGGACCTCAGGATTTGGAAGTCAAAAGACTTTTTAATGCACAATTTTTCAGCCGCTGATCAATCGACAGCTGCTGGACATGAAGACCCCCCCCACGCCCCCCCCTCTATCTCTTTCTATCAGTATTCCATATTCTGACTCGCTCGGCATTCTGCTTCCGTATCGGAGCGCCGGCTGCGGTTGACCTTGACTACTCTGGATCATTCCCAACCCAAGGTTCTCTCTAACTCTCAAGGGCCTTGGTGTCCCTCCCTTCTCCCCCTCTCCCTCCTCCACCCCCTTCGCCTCTCCCATCATCCTCACCCCCCCCCCCCCATCTCTCCTAACCCCCTCTTTGCTCCTCCCTGGCCCTTGCCTGGGTCATTAATTATCTAATGGAATCAATACAGCGTTAGATTGGACCAGAGTGACCCCGCCCGCCCCCAGGTATCTCCGCGGTGATGAGGAGGAAGAGGAGGGTTCGGCAAAGGGTGTAAAGGAATGATGATAACAGCCTGTGCGAGCGAAGGAGCGTCCGACAGTCACAGTGTGGACCGTCCCTTAAACTGTAAGAATGGAGAATAAAGCGATCAGCAATAAATAAATGATTAGAGAGGGGGAGAGGGGTGGATGGAGGGCGGATGGGGGAGGGAGAGAGCATAAGTTGAGGCAGAGGGAGGCAAATCTGATGGTGAGAGAGGGAGAGAAATGATGGACAGATAAAGACATAGATGAAAAAAAGGAGGGAGAAAGAGATTTGCTAATGTTCACCCTTGGTAATCAATATCCTTCTCCTCTTTTATTACAGAGGGCTTTGGTGAGCGTTGCTTTGATGTCCACTCCTCACGGGTGTGGAGCTATGCAGAATTCAATCCGTGCCTATCATAATAACCATCTACCTCAGCCTACTGTATACACCAAAGAAATGTTCCACTTCCCATGGGCTCTAAGAAACAGGACGTTGATAGTATCTGTGAAAAGATTCCCAAATATTTATCAGGAAAAGTCCCTTTTCTTGGAGAGTGCTCTCCAGTGGTTTGTTTCCTACATACACTGGATGTATTCCACTTTCAATATTGAAAATAGTTTAAAAAGATTTGACAGCACACAGAGTATAATAACTTGAAGAAGGATGCATGCTTTATCCCATACATTATATTTCCTTTACCATAAATGCCGCTTTTGGAGGGAGCACATCTATAAAACAAACTAAAAATAACAGTCAAGTAATTTAAATAATACGCAATACAGGTGATTTCCCAATATCTTAAATAGTTTACCACTGACTCAAAAAGGAAAATAGAGATGCCGAATCAACAGTAAGAGTTATAGCATAATAGGGAATACATTCAAACTACAATATGAAGAGCTAAAACTTTAACCAGAGCAACTAAAACAAAAAAACATCTTACAGTAGATTACTTTAAGAATCGAAATAAAATGTAGTGCACGGCAATCTATCCTGAGGTTAAATATCCGACCTCCATGTAAGGCATAGGCTAAAGGTGACTACAGCAGGACTTAGAGGAAAGTCACTGATAAAAGCTTCTTTTTTTGTGTGTGCTTTCACCAAAAGAACTCGGATTTGGTGGTACGTACGGAGAATACTGATAATACTCATATACAGTGTTCCCAAAAAATAGTGGTGAACAAAGAAAAAGAGTAAAAGGAAGGCAGAAACTTCTCCCTCTGACTGCAGAAGAGTCAGCTAAGTGGATGCAGGTCTCTATAAGGCAGAGGATGGTAAATCCACTCCCGCAGGCAGAGACCACATCAGCACTGACCTCCAAATAACCACAGGCCAAAGCACAGCACACAGGGTCACTCACTCTCTACAACACACACACACACACACACACACACACACACACACACACACACACACACACACACACACACACACACACACACACACACACACACACACACACACACACACACCACACACACACACACACACACACACACACACACACACACACACACACACACACCACACACACACACACACACACACACACACACACACACATACACACACACACACACACACACACACACACACACACACACACACACACACCACACACAGAGAACACTATCTCTGCACACCAGCACAGAGATGTCCACATGCTAATACAGACACATTAATTAGCGTGGTGCAAATGTCAGAGTTCAGAGCAGAGTCAAACTCTTCATAAAAGTTGTACAAGTTGTGTAGGTGTCTTGAAGCTCACTGGGGAAAAACAAGGATACACGCTGGCCGCATACTTTATTCTCACAAAATGCTCAAAGCTTGACACTTTGTTTGACTATTTGCACATATACTGTTCATTTGTGTAACTTCTGCTTTATGTCATGGCATACATTCAAGAGAAGGAGAAGAATAAAGAGTCATTGTGAGGAAGTCTTGCACCTGATTTTTCGATTTAGAGGGAAAGTGACTGAGTGTGGATGCCTATACATCACGTGCACGCCACAAAGTGACTGCGTGTGTGTGAGTGTGTGCGAGCCTGGAGGATCCCTTCAGGCCGGCGTGTGAATGACAGCGGGGGTTATGTAAGGAGCCACAGTGGGGCCGGAGTGGACAGTCCGACCGGAGATCAGGTCAGCAGAGTGTGACACTAAACACATCTCCCTGACACCGCGCTGACACCCTCTGTCACAGACCCACACACTGTCTGTCAACACTCCTCACACACACACACGCGCACGCACGGCCAGAGCAAGACGTGTGTGAGCGGCTGTCTGTCAATACGCCAGACACTGACCACCTTAGTGTGTGTGCAAGAGAGCAACAGAGAGAGACAAACATATCAAGAGAAGAAGAGAAGAAGGAAGGGGGGGAGAGGTGAGGAGTTTGTCTACCTGAGAACTTGTCAATGAGTCAGGAAAAGTGACTGCTTCTGTCTACCAACCATTTACACATTACTGATATTAATGTACTATCATGGGAGCATTATTCATGCAAAATTGATACAGAAAAATAACCTACTAGTAAAGAAAACCAGATGTTAAAATAACAGCATAATCAGAAACACACATCAGCGCACATCTGTGACGGGCAGCAATATAAAAGTATTTTATACTACCTTTTATTACTGTAAATTAATTCAACTTGGTTTTGTCTGCCGCCTTCAAACGGGGAAACTTTTTTGCCGACATTCTCAATTTCCAAAAGTAATCCAAGTCAGGCTCTGTCACACAGCCGCCTGCTGGCACAGACCGCAGCTCCTTAAACCCCAAAAGCTGAAGAAGAAACCCACGTCTGGGTCCAATAAAAAGGCCTAAACATGGGTCACGACCAAAGCGTCCTGCATATGCAGGACCTGGAACGGATGGAGAGGCTCAGTGGGCCGGGTATGAACTGTACCACGGACATTTGATGACACGAGATGAGCCTGTTTTCGTGTCAGTGCTGCTATGTAAGTTGCTTCTGAATGCAATCTTTATTGAAGCAATGCCGACGGTTTAGGATAAATAAAATACAAATAAAATAAGATCTAAAAATAAATGGTTTGCTTGATTTGAGTAAATTACTAAAAAACTGTTGAATTACACTAAAGTATAGACAGTAACACTTTTTACTAATAGAATCAGGTTGACGTGTAAAAAAGACTGAGTCTGTACTGCAGGTAGTTATTTGGTTTGGGTGTATCTGAAGCACCTGCTATCTCAGCAGGTGTGTGCAAATGATGCTGCTGAAAGTGCACAACACACAGCAATAATTATAGCACAGATTTTCGAGAAACATATGGAACAAAGATATTTACATATTTGCAAATTACCTCTTAATTTGCACCCACATGTTCTCCTTTTTTAAGTAACTGTTCATCTATTCTGACTAACCACAAGTGACAAGCCGGACCACAATATCTACAAATGACAAAAAAGAAAAGCAGAAATCCTATGTGATGTTGAGATGTTATGCACTTTAAAGCAGCACGAACACTATGTGTTTGTCACAGTCATTCTGTCAATTTGGACCACCTGCTGCAAACACCCTGAAGGCACCGAATGTTACCAAGCCAGTAAACTGTGACCAATTCTGCCTCTGCAGGTGGAGACGGACACGCAGGCGCTCACTCTGCCTCCATATCTCAAACTACACCACACATGCAAACACACACAAATACACACAATTTATCAGAAAGTGGTGCGTCATTAATAATGCCGTCATTTAGAAAAGAGCAAAAATGAACATATTTATTTGTCCTTTCTGAAAAAAGCAAAGATGGGAATATTTGCAGCTAAAATGTTTGGATCTAATACTTTGTGTAAAAGCAAGACTGGTTCTTTAAAGAAGAAAACAACATTTAGTCTAATTAGGTAAACAAGTTCAACATTAATGTTCATTAACTCTATAACAATTTTGCTTTTATGCTTATTACATTCAAGTCACAAAAAGAGGTAGGACTGATCCATTTAAAACAAAGCTCTTCTTTTTTTGATTTGATTTTATAAGAAAAAATGACTTTTTACTATTGTGCCAATTTTGTTGAATAAATGCAATAATTGTGCAATATTTCTATTCTGTCCCTTATAAGACTCAGCAAAAAGTTATCAGCGCTGCATGCTGATATCTTATCACAGAGAAAAAGGAAAGAACGACTCAAGGTTTAAATTCAAACAAAGTTACAACAAAAGGGTCTTCCACACGGTTCCATCTGCACTGAGATTTAAAATATCACACTAGATTTGCTGAGCTGACAGCAAAAATCAGATAAAGGATGACAACTTAATAACTATGCGTACATATGCGCGTGTCCAGCGTGTGTGTGAGATTACCAAGCAAGAGAGTGAGAAAGTGTGTGTACACTCATGCATGTGTGTATGATGACCGTAAGTTGTTAGATCCATTATCTACTCACCTGACGGGCATTTCCAGCATTCAGTGTGCTGCTGTTGATCTGATCCACTTTGTCTCCCTCCTCCTCCTCCTCCTCTTCTTCTTCTTCTTCCTCTTCTTCTTCTTTTTCTTCTCCCCTCCGGAGCCCCTGCTCTGCCCTGGCGGTGCCCCCCCACCACACCAGCACCTCCACCAGCACCTCGAGCTTAAACACAGCAAACAAACACTGTGTGTGTGAGCCAAGGGGGCTGGGACGGGGGCAGCGTCAATCCCCTCACTTTCACAAAAGAGGTGGCCGTGCAGCCGGACACATCTCGGACTCCCGTTGCAAGAGAGAGTGTGTGTCTCTGTGTGTGTGTGTGTGTGTGTGTGTGTGTGTATGTGTGTGTGTGTGTGTGTGTGTGTGTGTGTGTGTGTGTGTCAGTGTGTGTGAGTGGAGCTAGCTGGTGTAGCTCTCCCTGGCTCTCAGACTCACTTCACCAACACTCTGCTCCGCTGCTTCTTGGAGATGGACTCGGATTAGGACACAGCCAGTGTGAGAATCTCTTTCTCGCTCTCTCTCCCCCCTCACTACGGCTCTCTCTCTCCAGCCGGCATGCTCCCTCCCTCCCACCCCTCCTCTCTCCCGCTCACTCATTCACTCTCCTTGCTGAGCTTCTTTCTTTTCATTTCCTCTTGGGAAAGCCGTGCACACCAGTTGTCTCTGCCTTCAGCTGCGCTCTCCCTCTCCCTCTCCCTCTCTCTCTCAGTCACTAGTAAATATAAAAGGCATGCTTGTACAGCCCCTCGCCTCAGTCTCTCTCTGGCTCTCGCTCCCTAACTCACTGTGTCTCATGCTTTCGTTTACCCCCACCTCCCTGTGCCCCCCCCCTCACTTTCTTTCTCACTGTCAAAGCTGCCTTTCAAATGCTGATTAGCAGCCGGAGTAAAAGACTGAGAGAGAGAGAGAGAGAGAGAGAGAGAGAGAGAGAGACACAGAGAGGAGGGATGACTGAAACAAGTGGGAGATTCCATCACATCCACACGCATTGTAAACTGTGACTCCTGTCCCGTGCAAACACACACACAGAAACACACACACAGAGTAACGTGTCAGTAAGGAGGACACCAAGGACATTCCTGGAGACTTACCCTTAAACAAAAAAACATGTTTTAACTATAAAAGTTCATGTTTTACCCTTTTGGGTTGCGTTTCATTTTCATCAAAAATACTCAAAGTTCCACTGAAAAAACAAACAAAGTCTGAGGTTTGTCAGTCACTAGTACTGCACTTAACAGTCATAACTCTTATAAACTGTTTTTTTTATCTTTTTAAGGTTCAATTCATCATCCATAAAAACACGGTGAATTACAGTGCCTTTAAACCCATCTACTCTGTCACCACTAATGTTAAGGTTTGGTTAGGTTAAGGCACAACAGATACTTATTAGAGGAGGGTAAATAATTGTTTGGCTGCCAGTGGGGAATGTGATGTGACTAGTGGGCTCTTGGGTCATAGTTATAAAATGTGTTGTCCTACCCATGCGTTATCTTAATCACACTACTTCTGCCTAAGGCAAAAAGAAAAGTTATAACCACTGCTAACAACTAGATTGTCACTTTGTTCGTTCATCACTGCCATCGGATTAATGTAAAGGACCTCAAACAACTTAATATACTAGTGGGTTGTTTTGTTTGTAACACTTTCTCAGATATGCAGTAACGCCCCAACAAAGGCAAGGAAGACGACTGAGCTAGTAAATGTAAACAATGCTGAATTTAAAATACTTCAAGGAAGGAAATACATTTTCAACACAATTGTCAGAACTTACTTCAGGGATACAATGTGTTCTCACTTATGATTGTTTGTAAGAAAACTCCGCAGGGCACCTTTAAGGCTAAGATCATCTTAGTTCGGTTGTAAAAGGCTGAGATTTGAGTCTAAACATGCTGCTGGGAATTGGGGCCTAGCAATTTGATATTGTCAAAGGTTTCTCCACATCTAAAGAAACCATAACACCTCCCACTGCTTGTTGCAAACATATCGAAAACATTTAGAAATATTATGATATTAATAGATGAGCTGCCGTCTTTCGATTTTAAGTGAGATGAGGCTGTCGGAGGCAAAATCTTCTGGGTGCTGCCCTTACTTAAGAATTAAAAAATGTTTGGCCTCTCTTAGTGATGGGGGTGGGAGTGTCAAATTAATGGTCTAAATTTAACATGGGATCTGCTAATAGATGTTTGAATTCTGCTGCGTACCATCTCCAAAGAAGTCTATAAAGTATGTATGTACTGTATGTACAACCTATAGTCAACATGTGCTCACACCCACAGACACACACACATGAGAGCATATACGTGAACAAATAATCACACTCAGAGACTCACTCAAGTACTCTCTCTCCCACCAATCTCCCTCCCTCCTTCCCCCCTTCCCCCTCTCCTCTGTTCGTTCCCCTTGCCCTCAAACACTACTCAGAATATTGATACATCACCCCCTCCTCCTTTTTCTCTCTCTCTCTCTCCGTCTCTCTCCCTCCATCACTCACTTTCTCTACTGAATACTGATAGGCTGTCTACTCCGTGGTCTGAGTTTCAAATCTCTCCCTCCCTCTTCCTCCCTCCAATCGCTGCGCCTACTACAAAAAAACAGCAACATAAAAGAGGAAATAGCAGAAGTTAATGCAGTGAGGTAGACATAAATTCACTTAAGCACCATTTCAGATTATGTCAAGCTAAAAATGGGCTTAACATTGTGGAAAGGAGGGGAGGGGGGGGGAGAGAGGTGTGGGGGGGGGGGGGGGGGGGGGGGGAAGTGCTGCTTTGGTTGGCTGTCTTGCCAGCGGAAACTGGCGGAGCGGCTCGCTGCACTGTAGTGAAGGGGCGGCCGGCAACAAAAGGAAAAAGACGTGTGAAAAGTTCAGGCAAATGAAGACGCATTCAGTGTTTTTGTCCGACTCCCACCCTCCCGCCTCATTGTTGGGCATGTCGGCCATGGTGCGGCCGGGGGGGAGAAGAAGAGAGTGAATGAGGTCGTCAAAGAGTCCCAGTGAGCCCCCTACACTTCACACACACACACACACAACAGATTGAAACAGCTGAGAGCAGGAGGGAGCAACAACAAGAGAAAAAACACAGACAGAAAGTGTCGTGCTTTCCTCACATGGATGGGAAGGTGGAAGGGTTTTTCAGGGTATTTGTGTTTTAAAGTGTAAGTGTAAGACTGTGTCTGCGTGGGAGAGAGTTGGTGTGTGCCTAGTCTCTTTGGAGGAGGCTTTCTGTCTGCATTAGAAGTGCAGCACGTCTGAGACACTGGGAGAGGGAGTGTGTGATTTTGTCCTCCAAGTCTTCCCCAGGCGTCCTTGAAGGAGACTTGCAGGGAATATCTGACTGTGTGAGTGTGTGTGTGTGTCATATAGTGTGTGTTTGAGCCCTCACAGACTTAGTTTACCGGAGGCTTGCCTCGCGGAGTAGTATTACAGGTGTTCCCTTCACAATTCAGGGTGCTCTTGGAAGTAACAAAAAAAACGACTACCTCAGGCTGGAGAAGTTACCCGGCCTGATAGATGAGAAATGTAATTGAATTGATGGGTAAATGAGAGTAAAAATCCTTAGTCAGTGTGTTTGTGTGTGTACATGTGGAGCAGCGTGTGACGGCTGTTTCAGTCAGCGAGACAGTCACACCCATGTCTGGCCTTGTTTCTCCGCCTGTCTACACATGCTATCGGCTGTGGTCAGTTTGATAGTGACAGAAAAACGGCCTTTTCAAAAACACAGTTCAAAGAGAACAGCGATACAAGAAACACTCAGATTCTCTTTTTTTCCAGGATCAATACAAATGTACACTAAAGTGCACCTTTTAAAACCTTATTCAGGTAAAAGCATATAATTAGTACTAGCTAAATACACTTAAAAAGTGAAGTGGGCCTTTTTTGAATTATTAATAATGTATTTGTTGTTGAATGAGCTATAGCTAATTTCCACTGCTGTAAATACTGTTAGGTAATTCCATACATAACAATCATCATATATTCGAAGATAATAACTTGTTTTGTATGTACAATATAAACTGTAAAGTGCCCTATAATTGTCAATTATATGAATTATGTATAGGATGTGTAGAAGAGTAAAAACTACTATATATCCTTACAACATGTAGTGGAAAAGAAGTATAAACTAGATTAAACAGATATCCGGAAGTTATACTGTAGTTTATCTCTGACTGAAGGCTCAACATGTAAATGAGCTTGAAAGAATGAATAAAAATCAAGCATAAATGTTCATTGTTTGTATTGAAAGTAGCAGTTTAACAAAACAGTCTTAACTGACACCCACGCTGGCAAGATCATTATACCATGAGATTTAAATAGACGCTATAAATTGGCATTAAGATTTTCTATGTCACATACATGCAAAAGCTTTTTTCATTGTTCATACAGATGACTAGCATTTTCTGAAACAAATACTGAGAGCTGTAATAAGATATACAAGTTTGATGTTAAGGATTGATCAGATTTACTGTGTCGTCTGAACGACCACAGACTGCTTTCTGTGTCAGAGGGAAGTAAACACGGTGAAAACTGGCACACTCTTCAACGCTTACACACAATGTGTTTGTGCAGTGAATGAAAATGAAGTTGCTCGGCTGAAATACTTCCCAAAAGAGACAAAGCTAAATCAGAGATTAACATATATTGGTATAGTAAACTAAACATGCATAAGACCCAAAGAAAAAGAAAAGTCAACAAACAATTCATTAATATATAGCCTTTGTCTTTTGTATAATGTTTCTTTGGATAACACTGAAAATAAAATGAATGCTGAGGAAAATGATTTATCACCTGGGTACTCACGTCATGTTTTCTTATCAAGTTTAAATGGGCCGATTTTCCACAATATTATTCAAACTTTAGAATAGTTAAGAGATTATTTGACCTTGAAAGTCACCGAGGTTAATTTTCCCAGAGGCCAAATGGAGATGTAGTCAGCCAATTTGACTCAAACTCAGTTTAGCATTCTTAGGAGGAGCTTGCTCGACAAGACATCAACAAGTTGTATCATATAAAGATTTAGGATTAGGACCTATACCAGGAAGAAAAAGCAAGGATAGCCTGCTAAAATACCCTTAAATCAGAGGGAATTGTAACCACGATAATAGCTATTATTTATCATGTTTACCCTATTGATGTCGTTGAAATTAAACAATTCAAATGACATGTTTTAACCTGACATCTGTTAGTCGAAAATGAAATGCTTACCATAATTCTCTAGCTGTCAGTGTAGTATTTAAGACTATAAAAATGTAGCATGGCAGAACACAGCGGTTTTTTCACCGTCCCCTCAGCAGCTCACACAAATGATGAGTATAAAAGGGTGTTTAAAGATAACTGCTATAGAGTAGATAATATTCCAAATCTATCAGACAATAATTCTTTGAGGGCATGTGGCCATTAAGAAGCCATTTCGCCTTTTGTTGAGTATGCTCCTCCATATTTCATTGAGATGCATATCTGCCTTTCACACTGTCTGCCTGCTCCGCTATTCTCTATTCAACAGTGACCCATTGCTCCCTGCCATACAATCCTTCACCTTTCTGGGCTTAAAAGTAATTACCACTTTAATTTGCTGTCCGCTTTTGTGCATGCCTGAGTGTATCTGTGGCTGGAGAGCTCGCTGTGTGTGTGTGTGGGTGGGTGTGTGTGCAGTGTGTGTGTGCACATGTATGCAAACAGGAACAATGAAGAGTGTGTGTTCATATAAATGTGAGGGGAGGTGAAACAATGAGTTTATCATTTATTAGATCGACAGAAAATGAAAAAGATTGTCGTCTACAGTCACTGGTCACAGCATCTCAAAGGAGGATTGTTACCACTTAAATATTACCTTAAATGTCATTTAAATTCTATTTTTGACATATTCCAGACGAAACAGTTTGCTGAATTGAAATTATAATTGAAAAAATTAACTAAAAATGAAAATGTTGATTAGTTGCCGGCTCAAATTGGAGGATATTAAGGTTTTGTGTGTTGCAATTAGTGTTTTTGAATGTTCAAATTTGCATGTGGGTAGACATATAAGAAAGTGTATATATAATCACAAAAAATATGTATTTGTGTAACTGTGCATAACAATTTGTACATGTGTGTTCTTAAAAGTGCATATGAATGTGTGTTTTCTGTGTTATTTAATGTGTGTGTGTTTATGATTAGCCTCCCATTGGCCCAATTACTCTAGAACCAAAACCCCTCTGCTTCCCTGCTTCCCCCTAAAATCCCTCACCCCTCACCTCACAGTCCCAGCGGTGGACCCCCCAAACACCCAAGCCTTCAGCCCCCCTCCCCGCACCCCCGCGCCGCCAGATTGTCCATCACAATACACCCGACCCCTCGCAGGACCTCAACCACCTCTACTGTACCTCCTGCTCCCCTCTTCTCCAGAAGTCGCACTAAATTACTCCATCTTTTGCCCCCACCCCTACCTTTTACTCACAAATATCCCCCCCACCGCACTCCTCCATTCTCTCCCCCTCTGCCCTCCCCAGTCCCAGGTGAGCTGACGACACAAGGAGAGCAGAAACACTCTGCGAATATTAATGGTTTGATCTGAATATTAATAAACCATGCATCTTAATGATCTTAAAAAAAAAACAAAGAGCCAGAGTTGAGCGCTATACTGCTGGCACACGCACAGACACACACACACACACACACACACACACACACACACGCACACACACACACACACACACTGAACTATCTGTCCTGCACTGTGTAGATTAGTTCAAACAGGGCCTTATCCTCCAACCTGCTGTTTAAATGCCGAGCATCACGTTCAAGACAAATGTGTTGTCTTTTTTTTCCTCTCAGTAAATGAAGACACCTCTCCTTTCCCACATCTTTCTCCTCTATCTCCTCCTGTTGCTCTCTTCATTTTCTTTTTATCTCCTTCTACTCTTTTAGTTCAGGCAGCCCCCCCCCCCCTCTTCCTCCCTGCCTCTACCTCTCACGGTAGCCCCATTTCACCCCCCTCTCTTCCTCTTTACCTACTCCCTCCCTCTTCTTTACCCCCACTATCTCCCCCTCTCTCACTCTATCACTTTCTCACTAGATTACCCCATCTCTCCCTCTCTCCCTCTCTCTCTCTCTCCCCCTCTCTCCCTCTCTCTCTCACCTACTCGATATTCCAGCCTTGTTCTCCTGCAGTCTCCAGCACAACTTTCTGACCCACTTCCTCTCTCCTCCCTGGCCCCCTGATCAAAGCCTGCAGGACGGCATCGCCTTGGGCAGAGGAGAGGGAGAGCGCGAGATGGGGGGGGGGATGAAGGGATCGGCGCTGAGCGAAGAGAGGAAGAGACAGATAGAGAAGGGATAGAGCGGCACGAGAGAGAGGGAACAGAGAGATCACAAGGACGGGAAGAGGAGCCAGGTGCCCTCTCAGCCCAAGGACAAAAGCTCTTCCTGGCTGATCACACACACACACACTCAGCAAGTCCTGTCAGCGCCGTCATCCCTGGTCATGTACGTTATGTGTAAAGACAGTGCTGACATTAATGTGGTGTGAAAGAAAAACACAATTTTTTCCCTGCAGCTCAAACCCCCAAAACAACTCAACTTTGCAAGTGATGGCCATTAAAATTCAACAGGATGTTTAATAAATTACACTTTCAGATTACATGTTGTCCCATCTTGTTATTCTGTTTTGCATTCAGGCGTTGCACAGGTGAGCGCACTGACAGTGTGTATCTGTATCTCAGGAGGTGTCAGTCAGTGTGTAAACTCTTGTTTATTAAGTTATTTTCGCCCTGAAACCTTATTTTCTTTAAACAGGTGAAAACGATGCAGGTGCAGATGATGGAGACACATTGTTTTTGACAGATTTTTTACTTTGCTCTAAGTGTTTTCAAAAATCAAACTGCATTGATCTTGATTATAGTGCAGACACCTGCCTAACCTTCTGTTATACAGCCCCTCGTTTGTAAAATAAATAAATAACACTATTCATAACAAAATGATTTGTGCACATTCTAAACAAATGTTTTGTTATAGACTTCATGAGATGGAGATTTCTTGAAGTGCACAGCCTTCTTCTCCGTGGAGTCGTTATCATTTTAAGGGTTTGCGATGTAAGGTCTGTCCATCCCAGTGGCCGTGTCGGCTGGGCAGTTGGGGCGGGCGGAGAGGACGGAGGAACACCAGCCCATTTGTACCCAGAGCGAGGTGGCGTGTACTTTAACATTCCCCACGCATCCCGACAAAGAGCACTAATTATAAATAAATTAGGGACACGACACGGTGTGCCACAGGGGGACCAGCCAGAGCAGTCACAGAATAGAGAGACTGATAGAGAGAGAAGAGGGTGTGTAAAAGAAACAGAGAGGTAGGAGAGGAAGGATAGGAGAAGACAGAGAAAAGCAGACAGGAGAGATTTGGCAATGACATCGAGAAGCAAGTAGGAGAAGAAAGTAGATAAGAAAATAGAGGAATGGAGCACGTGGAGGCCTGGGGATATAGAGGCAGTGGAGGAAGCGAGCGGGTATACAAGGCCTGAATCCTCAAAATATAGCTTGAACATACATCTGCTGCCAAAAAAGGGACAAGATTCTCTCTAGATGACGGAGGCAGTGCAATATGTTTGAACAGAGATAGAAAAAGGTGGCAGGGAAATTAACAACAAAAATGAAACAGAGGAAGGCAGCGTCTTAAAAGAAAAAGTCTGATACAGGATTAACACAACAGAAAGAAAAAATATGAATCTGCCCCGCATCTGCTATGAATTTATTTCAGTTGTTTTTGAAGTAAATAACTTGAAATCTGATTAAGTAAATACTGTATAATTCAATAATCATAAGGTGGTGATATCTCCAGGAGTGTTCTACACACACTAGTAGTCAACACTCCCTACCTGTCACTCACGCTTATCTGAGACGACTTGTCAACCAAGCAAGTGTGTGTCAAGAGACTGGTGTGTGGGTGTGTGTCTCTGTGTGTGTGTGTGTGTGTGTGTGTGTGTGTGTGTGTGTGTGTGTGTGTGTGTGTGTGTGTGTGTGGAAAAGAGAGATCTGTTTCTTTGAGTCCGCGTGCACACAGGTTAGTGTGTTAGCGAGCGCACCCATGTTTGTTTGTTGCGCGGTGTGTGTTTACCGTAAGTGTGCACCGTGTGTGTGTGTGCACACGGAGAGAACCTTGCCACTATCTAAATGGATCACACTTCAGAGTGTGCCGCCATTTCTCAGAAGCTGCCATCTCCATGCAGCAGACAGACAGACAGGGGGCAGACAGACAGACAGACAGGGGGGGGGGGGGGGGGGGGGGGCAGACAGGCTCAGCCGGCTTGCTCCACTCAAGGTTATGTCCTGCCTGAAGTTGAGAACTGATGACTGTCGCCACAGCAAGAAAATCAGAAGAAAAAAGCGACTGTTGTATTTCCTCGCGGGCGTTTCTCCGTGTGATGTGGTGTGAATGTCTTAAATGATGGAAGTTTGCAAACCTGTCTGGACGATCGCCAGGAGAAATGTTATCGTCACCGAACAACTGCTTTGTGTCCCTCTTTTGGGCTGGGGGTCAAAAGTCACCTGACTGCGACACAGACAGAGAGAGGTCGCCCGACTGACCTGCTATTGGCCCCTGACATGGCGACCCCCCCCCCCCACTGACACCACGGTAGCCATGGCTACTGAGCTGCAGACAAACATGATGTCAGTATAAGACGTGGAGGAGGTGCGGGGGAAAGGTCAAATAATAACTCACCTACGACTCCCTTCAACACACACATTCACAACTAATCTCCCATTAAATGATCATTATTTCCCCTCGGAAAGATGCTCCGCGTGTCTAAATTTGTAGAACAAGCATGTGCATGGCGGAACAGCAAATTATATAAAATAAAATAAAAAAGTCTCCATTATCAAAGTATGTGCTTGTGTCTCTAAACTTTCTGCACAGAGGAGAGTTAAAGAAGAAGAAAGGTAAGAAGGGGGGGAAGACAAGAGAGCAGCAGCTTGTTGCATTAGCATTCCACCAGCAGAGAGGCTGTCTGTTTGCCTCTGGCAGCAGCCGAGAGAGGGGGACACACTCTGCATCCTCACACAGCTCGTCTATCTCTCCCTCTGTCACTGTCTATCTCTCCCTCTGTCTGTCTCTGCCTGTCTCTCTCTCTCTCCCCGAGTCTGTCTGTTACATTTCTCCCTCCACTCTGCCACTGTCTGTCACTGTTTTTCTACACTCTGGACAATTTTCTCTGCAGTCTTCCCAGATCTCCCCATCACTCTATCTCAGACTGTCATCTTTCTGTTTATCTTTCTCCCCACTAATTTTTTTTTTTCCGCCGCCTCCCCGTTCACGTTATTTTCATTCAAGACCTCATGTGTCACTCCCGGTTATACCGTTCACTCCTGAGGAAACCATCATGAGCCACGATTTCCAGAAGTGAGTCATGAAGCGGGGTAGTTTATAATGATTTTGGCAGGAACGTGTGTGCACTTAGTAACGGAACAGATTTACCTTTCAATAATGACAGACATACAGTAAATACATACATCGTCACACGTGCACAAACAAGCATGTTGTGCACAGTTGTTCTGCTGCTATCAAACACTACAACACGTTTGCACAGACGCTGTTTCACAATACATTTCTGCTGTAATCACGACATTAGATTATTCCATTAAAATGGTGGATGTAATGTAGACAAATTGTGAGGATTCATGTGGATTTCAAATTAAATTCTCCGTCACACTGTAAATGCAGGCATGCAGGTCAGTGTTGCAGGATGTCACCTCAGTGCAAACCACCTCTTTGTTGCCATGGTGATTTTAATACACACAAGCCTTGACCGTTGTAGGCATGCAGATACATCAAAAGCAATCCATTAAATAGTATCATGTTCTTTTTTCAATTATTCATTGAATGTATTAAAGGTTGCTTTTTTTTGCATTAATAATTTAATGTAATTCCTTCTGTAAATGAATAGAAGACAGAAAATGGAAGAGCGCAGCCGAACCAATATGTTTTCTCTCAAACTGTTTGGAAAAATGTACTACCTTATCTTTATTTGAAGGTGCTAGCTATGTGGACTATTATCGACTGACAAGGTATTCAACTACAGAAACTCCCCAACAGACACAAAGTCGAGCTGGTTTTCAGCCTGGTCTCCTCAAAATGATGTTCCTATACAAGAAATCGACATTGTTTCTCTAATCTCTTATATTGTATTTCTAATCACAGTCCCTAAGAGTCTGCACAGCGAGGTAGTTGGAGTGGACTGGTGAGTCATGCAAACTCAGGACCGTCCGTCACCAACCTGTCATGAACCTGCACAGTTTCCGTCTGAGCATGACCGAAGCCTGAACCATGGCAGCTGTTTAAGGCATGATTTAAAACAAAACAATGCCACGGTGGCACAATCTCAGACCAAAGCAGCACAGTCCAAAAACGGTCTAATGTATTTGCCAAATATATTCAATTAAGATTCACATTAAGGAGAGGAGGGACCCTGTCCAATTCAGGCCCAAATATGATGATTTTATATATACATAGTGTATAGTTGAACGCCGCTGTGATCGGATAGTAATAGTTTTGTTTAAAATCCAATTTGTTGGATTAAGTCAATTGATCTGAAACAGCACCTGTATTGAGCAGACACCATAAGATGCTTTCCATTAATATTTAAAATGCAAGACGTACTGTATAACAGACATAGACACAATATGAAAATAAATAAATATTATAGGAAATAAAAAACTAAACCAGTTCGGAGCAAAGAAAACGTGTCACTGTGCAATGATTTGACGCAGGCGTGTGCATCCATTTGACTCGTATTTTTAGGAGAGGAAAAAGTGTTTTTTGACTTGTCAATATCCAGTCTGTTTTCTCTGCCATGAAAGAAGTCAAAACACTTTAGAGAATTCAACTTTTGTCAGCATTTTCTACCTGTATGCGTGCAAGGTAGCGCCTTGTGAATATCCAGCATAGTTTACTGTCATTCTCTTGTTGAAAACAATGAACATTTGCTCCGCTATCAACCGCAACGCGCAAACAAAGTGAATGATTCTTAAAACACATTCAAACATGAATGCAAAAAAACTTTAATGAAAACATTCAATCAGGATAGAACGAAATTACCATATCAGTATGATGAGTACTCGCCATAATACTCTCATGATTACTCTGCTTTATCAAATTTAATTAGATTATGACGGCTTAGCCTCCAAATAGCTGTGGGTAAGTAAATCATGTGCCATTCAGGAGCTGAGCTAAAGCCAAGCCAACTCTGTAGTGTAGCCACCGAGACAAAATGCATTCAAACAAATTAATAGTCCATTAAATAAAAGCAAAACTCTGCCAGCTTAGTGCCTTAAAAGCATATTAGCATTAGAACAGGATAGACACTCATTCATCCCTTAGGAGAGTGTTTTAGCAGTGGGAAACTCTGGGATGAATTAGTAAGCCTTGTGATTATTTCTTTACATACATGTGACATCTGCTGCAGGTCTTTATCCCCACGGTGCTGTGAGGGATGCTTGGACCTAACCCATACATGATCAATTCTTTCTTTCTTCCCCACCGTTCTTTCCTTTTCTTACATTGTCACTGAAACTCATTCCTCTCATTTAAAAAGGTACTGTATCTCTCTTGTCTCAATTAATCTCACTCTCTCCCTCTGTTTGCCCTTCCGCTTTTCCACTCCCCGCATCCCTGCATCCATCTTGTTCCTGCCCTCCCCCTTTCCCGCGGCCCAGCCACCACTCTGGTATTCCCAAAGTCATCTGCAATCAGACATCTTCAATGGATTAATTACACTGTCCTCACACAGCTTGATTGAGCATCTAACATCTACACCCCACCTCCTCAGACCCCGGTGCTCCCTCCTCACCTCCACCCACTTACGGACCTCGAATGCTTTCTTCTCACTTTTCATCTGGCTTATATCCTTCCTTATTTTTTTATATCTCTTCTCCTCTAAAACCTCTACCTTCAACTCCAGACCCCACCCCAACCTCCTGTCCTCTGAAGATGACCACGCCAGTTGTCCGCCTACTCTCTGGGCTAGGGAGGCTTTGCTAATGGGACATCGATTTGCAGGGCTCCCTCCTGAATATCGGGATCACGCTAATTGAAGAATTAACTTAGGTGAGACTTGAACCTGGAAAAAAGGAAAAGGGGGAAAGGCAAAGACAGACAAAATGCTTCAGCTTAAAGAAATACAATAAGGCACACACCGGGGTGCATCCAGGCGTACGCACGGGCAATCACCGAAAAAATGGGGGAAAGGTTGTGCAATGAATCAGAGGGTATAGACATTTTGCCACATGGTAGGACTCACAAAATGCTACATTTATCAATATTATCAAATTAAGAGTAACTTTAATCAGTGTCATTTAACTTCCTTAACAAACACAAGAGCAGAGGGAAATACAAACACTCCTCCAGAAGAACAGTTTAACTACCAGCAGCTTTGCTTATTTTTAGCTCACAAATATACACAGTCGCTTATTCACTCCTCCCTCCAACACATACATCCACTCCACATCAATCATGGATCCAAGACCATAACCCCAAAAGCAGAGTGCTGCTTTGAGTCGTTCTAAAATCATGATGGATGACAACTTCCCAAAGCAATCCCTCTGCGTGCCAGCATCATTTAACTAAAGGCATCAAGCTGCCCCAGCCAATACCACTCCTCCGTTTCCCCGGCCTGAGAGCGCCGGACCCCGCCGTTCAAAACCACTGACATGATTCTGGAAAAAAATCCTCCAGAGAAGACATATGAAGGCTGCCGCTGAAGAACGAGCTTCACCCAAGTATGTGATTATGAATCTGTATTGTTTCCCCTTTCCTTTCACAAGCACTAAAGTTGACGAGAGACGAGATTGAGAGGAGGTTAAGCTGACCTCAGGCTCACTCGCTTTGGAGCAGGCTTACCCTGGAGTGTGAGATGACAAAACATTTAGTCCGATCTCACTCGCAGCTCGCTGACAGGCTGAAACAAAAGAAAAGCCTCGGAGGAATTTAAAATCATTGAATGAATGTCAATTAATTTCACAGAGCGGACTTGAATTGATTAGAATATAAAACAATCTTTCTTGAAAGCAAAAGGGAATTGATGTCCAAGGCCTTCATACAGCGAGTCAGAAAAACGACAAAATGAAAGAAAGACGGCTGATCTCGTGTGTATGTGCGTGAGCTTAACAGTGTTGGTGCCAAGGTGTGTGTGTGTGTGTGTGTGTGTGTGTGTGTGTGTGTGTGTGTGTGTGTGTGAGCTCAGCAGTTGTGCTGCACGCTTGGCTGGCGGGGTGTGTGTAAAGTAATTAACATGATAGCCTCCCTCTAAGCCTGATAGCCTGTTCCCTGCAGCGAGGTCGTTCAACAGACACCAACAGACACCTGAGCTGTGTCTCAGACCTAACCCTGCAACGCTTCTCTAATGCAAACGCACACACACACACACTGACATGTTCAACTCACATATGCCGAGTACCAACACGGACTGGGAACATTTAGCCATCAGCAGAAATGACACGTGGTACATGTATTTCTGTCAGAAGCATGCGGCACAATGGTTGACAAAATGTTTATTCAAAATAAACGTACATTTGTTGATTTACATTCACATCATGCTAACAAAATGCAAATCTATATATTCAAGAGATGTCGAAGCAAGAAATAGAGATAACTACACGCGCAGAGAGGTCATACCTACGCCAAGGCAGCGCAAAATATATAGTAATAAAATGATAGGCGTTTTTTAATTCACATCTGAAAACATGTCTTTATTCAAATCAGCTATTATCAAAGGACAATAGTAGCAGTTATATTGATAGTGTAGTGATAACCCTACAGAGTCTGCAGAGCTCCTGGCCTATATGCTAAATGTCAGCACTTTTTTTTCTAGCATGCCTGCAACCCTACTGTTTTGGTGAACTCTCACCACTCTCTTGAGTATTATCGAATACTAAGCCACATAGAGTCCTAAAATCGAGATTTATGAGAGCTAATATTGGACCAGAAACACGACTCAAAGTGAATGCTAGCGGCTGGATGTTTACATGAGCAGCTGACTGTTAACATCATATCAACTTAATCAATAATATTTCAATATCACATTTATATTTTTTTCTGATTCAGCAATTCTAAGGCTTTTTACAAAGATCAATCACGGCAAGTCCGACTCGTGAACGGCCAATTAAAAGTATAATTTCCTGCAGGATTGCCTATAGATAGAATAAACGTGAGATTTATTTATTTAATTAAATAATTAATTTTGAGATTAAATGTGGTTGCAATTGCACAAAACATTCAAGGCCTATATAAGATAAACCATGTCCAAAATACTTTCAGGCACTAGAGTAGTCATGACATTAAAAAATGAATGACTTTGTTAGCGTCTTGCAGATACAGTAGATTGTGTATTTGGTATTACAGATTGGATAATTGGCTTGGCCATTCAAAGAAAAGTTAAAGCAGTTTAAAGTGGCTACATACAAGAGCTATCTACACCAACAAAATAATATATAAAACTCTTTTTGGGCTGCATGTCCATTAAATCTGTTAAGTAGAGTTTGATGATGCTAACTGAACAACAAACAAACATGTTAGGGGAAAAAAACATAATCTAATGACCATACCCCCCCTTCTCTTTCAGTACAATAGTTATCCTCTTCTTCATCCCTCATAACCCCAGGACCTTCACTCTGGTCCTCGAATACTAAAACTATGGCTTGGCTCAGGCCCCCAAACACCCCCTTTAGCCCCACACAGCCCTCATTTGCTAAAGGATTAGAGTGAGGGCATCGGGGTCAAAGTGAGGCCACCACCAGAGACCCTAAAAAGAAAAAAACGCACACACCAGGGATCGCAGGGCCACAAATACACACACAAACACACTCACACATTAAATTAACATTGTGTACACACTACACACCACACGGATTTAAAGCACACACAGTCAAAGGAGCATAACAACATTATGTATTCAATACTGTAGGTGTGTAGCCAGGACCCTCATCCCCAGACACGTACCAGAACAGAGACACACATTTGCATGAGCATGTGCAGAACTAAATAAATTGACCTTAACTCTCCAACTCAAAAAACACTAATACATATTTGGGCGACTTTAAAAACCCAGGGTCAAATAACAACTTCAGAGAGAAAAAGGGAGAGTTAGGCTGTTGATAAATTGTAGCTGCTTTAAGGCGGCATGAATCACACCTTCGGAAGAAGTCCGTGAGAGAGAGACAGGAGGGAGAGTCAGCGAGAGAAGAAAAGTGATTGTCAGGGAGAGAAGAAACATCACTCTGAAAACTTCTAAAGAAGGCCCTGCTCTGGGTTTTAAATGCTCTCCTCCCTCTATCACTCCCTCTCTCTTCCCACTTTGCTCTCATCCCTTTCATGAATTAAAAGCACGGCCGGTCTGTGGGGAGAAGCATAGTTAATTCTGATCAGATCTCCTCCTCCCCCCTCTTCGCCTTCCCCCTCCCTCCTCCCCTCCTCCCAGGGCGACGGTTGCCTTGCAGTCTGACAGACGGAGATGGGATCTGACAGTAAACAGGCGTGTGGATGCCCGGCGCGTGATTGACACGTAGGCAGGTCGGCGGGGGCCCGCCCCCCTCCTAATCCTGCCCTGTCAGCTCTAATTGGGGAGGTGGGGCTCTATGTCACCAAGGTGACTGATTGACAGGACCCCAGCTTTGCATAGATATGAGGGAAAGGTGGGGAGGTTCACGCATGGCATAACACTGTTAACACTACTATGCCGCTAATAGAGATATGTGTGTGTGTGTGTGTGTGTGTGTGTGTGTGTGTGTGTGTGTGTGTGTGTGTGTGTGTGTGTGTGTGTGTGTGTGTGTGTGTGTGGGGTTGCTGTGCGCTCATGCACATTCTCAGACGTCACGCCCAGATACAGGTGAACACACTCAAGAACATGGCTGAGCACACAAATAGACTCATAACAATAACCATGGACAAAATCGACTTGCATACAGAATGTCTGAATGCATCTACAAATACACGCACACACATACCCACACACAAACGCAATATCTTGACATGCTGTGATGAAGAGCAGAGGTTGTTAATGCTACAAGTACTGGGATACGGACGTAGGCAGGAGTAATTCAGAGGTCTCCACCGTGTCAAGGCCAATGAACAACAGGGCAGGGGGCCAGACACTTTGCTATAACCATTCAACCTGTGGGCTCACAAATGTTAAATGAAAGATTATCTAAGAGTGTATTTGTGTGTGTGTTAAGGTGATGCCTTTTGGACATGTTTGATGTTCTATAGTGCAGCTGTTCCAATTATGGGGGTCGGGACCCCCAAAGGGTAGCAATATGATTAACAAGACATGAAGAAGAAATAAGCCATACTTAGTGCCTCAGTGAAGCAGTACTTGGGCACAGAGTCAGATGCTTAAAGCTAAATGCTAACATTAGCATGCTAACAATGTAAAGTTTAGCCGCTGTAATGTTAACCATGTTCCTAAACGTATTTAGCATGTACGCATTCTAAGATCGGCAAATTAGCTCCAAAGAAATCCATTTAAAAGTTGAAAACATATTTCACTTTTGGATCAAAGATGAGAAACTGACAGATCAATACATTATACTTTTAGTCACCAAATGATTAGTTAAAACAAATGCAGTCTAATAAACACAGATATTGTACTTCATAAGGGTTGAAATGTTTTAGAGATTTTAGGATTGTCAACTTTATTATCATTTCGGAAGCTTAAGTTTGGGGTGTTGTTGTAGTATTGTATAACTTATATTGAGTACATATTGTTTTTACCATGCGTGCTGTCTCTGTCCATCCTATTTATTTCAGAGGGTGAATAGGTTTACATAATACACCACTCTAAATTCACTTCATGATTTCCGAACTTTACTTTTTAATCCCTTTTCTGTTGTTGAAATCTGGACCTTTTTCAATCCTCAGGCCTCTAAAATTGTTGAAAATGAAAACGTCGAAGAGCGTAAAATGTTCTGGTTAAGCTGCACACAATTTAACAGATCTGTACAAATAATGATAATGGGTTGCATGTTGCGTCCTGCTTAATTTTAGGGGGTTATAAAACAAACCCTCATATAAGAGTCGAAGTGTGTGCTTCAAAGCATCTGAAATGGTATGGCTAATGAAGAACTGTTCATTGTAATAGCTCATATATTCATATATTAAGACATACTAGTGATAGTGTGTGTGGGTGCAAGAGTGCATGTGCGTGTGAATGTGCATGTGTCTGTGTTTTGATTGACAGCTGCCACTGACCTGTGCCAGTCAGAGTGCCATACTGCGGGGCGGTGAGGTCGATCGCTACGGAGACGACCTTCGCCCTCATCTGCATCCTGCCTTCATTAGCAGAGCCAGGCAAGGAGAATAACAACCCAATAAATTAATAAAGAGAAAGAGGGGAGAGAGCAGAGAAGGAGGGAGGGAGCGGACAAGAGGAGAGCAAGCAAGGGTAAAACGGGAAGAGAGAGGGAGGGAAGGAAGGGAGGGAGGGAGGGAAGGAAGGGAGGGAAGGAAGGAAGCAGGCGTGAGGAAAGGGCAGGGAAGGAGAGGTATGAGAGGAAAGAGCGACGCACTGAAGTATAGAGGGCTTGGAGAGAGGATATGGAGGGAAAAGCTGCAAAAATAGTGTGTACGTGTGTACGTGTGTGTGTGTACGTGTGTGTGTACGTGTGTGTGTGTACGTGTGTGTGTGTACGTGTACGTGTGTGTGTGTACGTGTGTGTGTGTGTGTGTGTGAACGCTAAGGGTGTGTGGTTAGCTCAGGTAGAGAAAAAGCTAATGAATGATCGGTACAGAGAGGACGAGGAAGATGGTCAGAGAGAGTAAAAGGTATAAGTATTGAATTTAACTCTACAGTAGGAATGAAATCCAAATGTCAATAAAAGATGCGTCTGCAGTGTTTTGTGACACCAATTGTAAATTTACCCAAGAAGGACTGAAAACAGATTTTTTCAAAACTATCTCTGGGGCTGATTTAGAAATGTGGCTCGGAGCCCTGTTTAAACAGAGTATTGATACACTACCATCTGTACTGGCTCTTAACTGCCAGTATTGACAGAAATGCTCTAAATGTTCCACAGAGCGGCATGTGGTCGGGGCCAAATGTTCCAGACCCCCCCCCCCCCTTTTTTCTGTTTATGATTGGGCTGACCACATAGCAATTGTGTTGATAAAGTATGAGGTTTAATCGTTCATATTGAATCGGTTAGTAAACATTGCTGGTCTTGTTCACAAGCAGACAGAGAGAGGGGAAATTACCTCTCGAATACCTCCACACTTAGTAAAACACACACAGCAAAGTCCAAGGGAAGCTTGCCGTGTAAATAAATTATGAACGAGTATGTTACGCAGGATAGACTGTTGGTTGGGAGCTTTCCCAGGAGGACTCTAGTAATGATGCTTTCTCATCTTCCAGCAGAGTTGTGTAGCATACACCAACTTCTATTACTCCATCTTCATCAGCATGATGGATGAAAATGCGGCCTATCCTTTAAGATATGTGCGTCTTCAGATTTTTCAGAGTTTTCAACATACTGTATCTTTCAAACTCATCGACACAGAGGAAGGAATACAATGGTATTTAGACCATTTTTATGACTTCTATAAAACATCGTATAGATAGATCAGTTTGAGAGATGTTCATCGACAGACAAGTCTAAATTAATTTAGAGAGGCAACAACGCTGGTGCTCTCAGGAGCAACGTGCAACCTGCTATAAGCACCCAATAACGCACATCACATCAAAATGTTCCTGACCCTGTTTTCCCTGCCTCTCTAACTGAGTTGCTGAGTGCTGGCTGTTCAGGGTCGAGGCGAGGAGTGCGAGCGCCAGGGAGCAGGGCCTGCTGTGCTAGGGAGGAAAATTCTCAGGGCGATCGATGCGGAGGATTAGGGCCGGCTTTTGGGCTCAGAGGCCTGGATCTGAGCAGTATTCTCAGTGGGGCCCCTGGGAGAGCTGGAGAGGCAAAGCCAGAGGAGTGAGGAGAGGAGGGCCAAGGGGAGAGAGGAGAGAGAGGCTAACCTGGAACTGTCAGGAGGCTGAGAGAGGGTTAGCCAGGCTGGGAATAGAGGAGCGGTCATGGTCCCAGTCGACATTTTGAATGGTGCTGAGACTCTGCCACCCACTCAGATAAACACACACTGGCCAGTCTGATTGGATAAGCTGCAGAGCAAAGAGGAGATTTAATGTAACAAAGGAGAGAAAACAGAGTGATAAACACAGATGAAGTTGGTTATTTTGCCTCCTTACTCTCCATCTTTTAATTGTCTTCAGGCCAAATGGGTAGTTGTGTTCTAACTTGATGAGTGCAGTGCACAACAAAAGGCTCCCTCCGTCTGTGTGTCTGCCTCTGATGCTCATGATTGGTCAGCCCGTTCGCCAGCTCGCCGCTCTCCCCCGGGTACAGACGGTTGGATCCATGATTCATTTTGCAATGAGGAAAAAAAGGAGAGCGCATGTGAGAGAAGAAACAGCCAAGACCACTGGGAAATTATACGGTGGAGCGGCGTGGTGGATCTGGAATTAAACGGCATAATTAATCAAGCAAAAAAACAAGCACGTTGCTCATACATTTATTATTTGCATTTTTTCCACTTCAGGAGATGTAATCAGCAGATACACATTGGGTGTTCGGCCTCCATGTCACTGGGACCTGGAGGCCGAACACCCATTTTGACCACTGACCCTAAAAGCGTAAAGTGGGATCAGTTCTGCTCAAGGCTTTATTTTGTTCAAACTGACTATCTTCTCCGCACAATGCCCTCTGCCTCCAAAGTAATCTCCACACCAAGCAGAACAAGTCCCACAGAATCATGTTGTTGTCTGCCTGTCCTTTAAATTAGGGTGTCTGCAAAATTGGGTTCACAACTCTGGGCTCTCTGTGGAGTTGTTCTGCATTATGCAGTGTTTGCACTTGACCCTATGAAGAAAAAACTAGCCACTTTTATAATACAGCGTGGAAATATTACAGAAATATGATCACAAAGCAGTAAGAGGCTGACAAAACCATGAAATCACCACACAAAACAACTTAAAAATGAGTAAATCTCCATTGCATACACAGCTAGAAAGGTCACATTAGGTTGCATGCCAATTAGCAGAACTAAATTCTACACTACAGTATGTCCATCATATTGAATCCTGATTCCAGTAGATAGTTGAGATGATTTGTCCCCACGAAAATAATTTAGCAAAGAAATGCACCTGCAAACTGCACAGATAATTGGACTTGTGAAACTACGTTAGTGGTCTTATGTTGCTTTGAAAACAAATGTACCAGATTGACTTTGTCATGGTTTTCTTTTGTAGCAGGTGATGGATATCTAATCTAGTAAGACCTTATGTGTAGGAGTTTTAAATAATGAATTGGTTACTAAAAATCCCTTTTTTCTTATGTGATGATTTGTATTTTTTGGCCTGCTCTTGAGGTCATTTCTGCTATATTTTCAAGGTCTCTTTCCTAGATTGCAAAGTTGTTAACCCAATTTTGCAACCCAAAGCAACTTTAAAACCCTTTACTACCGCAGTATCCCTTGTAAGATGTCTTTCAAATACAGGATGAAAAGTGTGTTCCAGCTATGATACATTTTCATAGAAATAATAAAACGTATAGTTTTTTGCAAAGATAATTATGATTTTGTTTGATGTGTGCATTGTTTCCTACCTTGTTGATCGTTGCACAAACCCTCAAATTGATCTGGTGACACATCAGGCCTTCTGTCTCCCAGGTTCGGAAAAACCCTAAGGACAAGACTTTACATGAATTAACATAAATTAGAAACATTGAAATAGAGAATATATCATTTATTTACACTACGGGCTATAGCTTTCTTACTTTGATGTATCATTAGTCATTTGTACCTCACTGATTTGTTTGTTTGCTGTTTCTTAATTTTCCTCCTTGTGATCAATACAAATTAATCTTTTTGATCTTATTGTTGAATAAGTAATGGTAAAACAACCTATGAAGAACAAAGTCACACTATAATTTACCAAAGTATTAACAGTAATAATATCTAAATTAGTAGTGGTGGTAGTGAGAGTATAACGGTGTGTCGTTTCTGTGGGAATATTGATGTGTTTTTCTCAGGAAATGGCGTTTTACTAAACTTGCCAGTATAGGATATAGGCTTCCAGGGCTACTCCTTGCACTTCATATATATATATATATATTTTAGATTGCATGTGCCTCCGCCACATTAGGCTATGTAACCCTCATTATGCCCATTATGCATAAATACATCCGCCGAGCAGTTTGAAGCGTATCACTTTCTGGCAGGTCAATACGGTTTGTTCCTGGAGCGCCGTCATCAATCGAGCCATCAATATGGAAATACCACTGTGACCCAGACATTAATCAATGGGCTCCTCGGGGAGGGCAGGGGCACCTAAAATCATCAATGAGACGGATCGGCTCGCAGTCAGGCTCGGACAGTCCGTATTGATAAGAGCATTTCCACCTGTAGCGGCCGGGGCGGGGAGACATGCAGGCCGCATCTGAATTCAATACCCGCCGCCGCAGCTGCGAGCCCGGAGCCCAGAAAGACACGGTTGAGCGGAGATACGTGCCTCGACTCATCATAAGACCGGTCTCTTTTTCTCCATATAGGCAACGTCCCCTTCCTCCCCCCCTCTCCGTCTACCTTAGAACTTTTTTTTTTTTTGGTCATGCTTTGCACTAAAGAAGCACATCACGCCTCTAATACAGAGCAACAATGACTTCAAATTAAGTTCTTTGTCTTTATTCCGCGGCTTACTTTGCCGAGCTCTCCCCCCTCCTCCTCCTCCTCTCCCCTCACAATCTCTGGAGTTTAGTCAAACCCATTTCCTTCTCCAACTTCAAACTGTGAGAGGGGAAGTGGAGCTCGACATCAATGAGAAAAGTCTTCAGATGCTCGTCTCACGCACTCATCTCACTGTGAGCGCGGGATTAAAGTGTCGTCTCACTGTTGACATCCAAACCTTGACCCAATCAATTAGGTCCATGCTCTGCGTTTGCCTCCCTTACCCGGATACAGCAGCGCGAGGGTCGATGGGTAATGTGGGACAAGTCAGCCTCCTAGTGGCGTATTTGTTTAAGTACAAGGGAAAGCATTGGATTAAAGAAATACAAAGGGAATATTAGATCATTATAATTTAGTTAATTTGTTTAACGAACACCATGGAGCTCAATAGGCTGGTTTTACTTGCCTCCTAACAAATGAGTGACACATCCTGGAATCCTGATGAGTATTTTCACCACCACTTTGGCCAGTAAGGCATGTTGACGATTCCTATATTTGACTTCCAATCAAATCCCACAGCACTCTTTCCCTCATGACACTTCTTAAAGGTTAGAGTTCAAGGGTCTTGTGTCCTGTGTGCACACGGGCTTGCCCTTTTCATTCCCAATCAGCCGCTTCTCTCTTTTTTTTTCTTCCTGTGCCAAAATGGAAAGATGCACCACAAAGGTCATGGACATGGATTTCCTTTGGTTTGACTCAATGAAAAGGTCAGATGAGGGCACCATGAAATGGCAGTGAGGCCTTCACATCGCCCTCACAGGGACCCGAATCCTTACATCACCCTGGAAATGGCACCTCTTGGAGCTGCTTTCGCAAAACCGGGAGTGTCCCGTGGGCCGCTGCGACCTCGTCTAGACCCCCATGTGGCTTCAGTGGCCCTTCAACAGCGAGCAAAGATAACCGAGGAACAAACTGTGGTACAAAGAGTATCGCATGCTGTGTGAAACTAAACTTTTATGAACATAAGTATTGAATCGTCACATGCCTTCCTGTGCTTTTTATTTCAATTAAACATACTTTTCTGGATACAGTGTTACACAAGAGTAAGACAACATTCATCATAGTATTTGATTACTTTTCTGATAGTGTGTTTGACACGGCCTGTTTCTGTAATAATAGATAAGAGTGGCTGTGCTTGGCTCTTCAACCCAAAAACTGTATCTAGGGCAACTGTATCTCTGCTTGTAAAGCAGTATTAAATATAATGTTTGTAAAGATCCCAGTTTCCTTCCCTCCACACGACCTTGAGCAAAACACACATCTCCAGATACTCAAACTTTACACCAACAACATCTGCAAAAAACATTGCAAGGTTACTCAGCAAGGAGTTCAGTTGCCTGTTGCTGCTTGTTTTCTGTGTTTGAGTTAGTTTGTCAGATAATTGGTTTGCAAAATCATTACCATGTAGGCAACGTTTCATCTTTTTTTTTTAATCACACCAACATTTATATTGTTTAAAATGTTTTTTTGATCTTATCTCTTTTTCTTTACCTTTTAAGTTATCCTGCTGCAATCCATTAGAGATCACCAGATAAATCTAAAAGGGTTGCAAAATTGTTAATAGGGAAGAAATGAAGAATTTGCACATTAATAAATCACTTAAATCAATGTATATTTTTAAATATAATATTTTTGATAAAACCTCAGATGTACACGATAACTTGCCCTGACTGCACACTTCTGATTAAAAAAAAAAAATGGTTTGGGAAATTTGGAGTGTTGCTGATCAGATCCAAGTTCTTCCTTGAGATTGAAAACAGTCATTTGACAAGGAAAAAAGTAAGTTCAAGTTCAGTAGCTTTACCAGAGCTTTGTCGAGTTGAATTTGAGGTTAGAAGTCGATTCAGAATTCATTACACCAACTTACAGACTGTGTCCCGGGACAATCACATTTCTCCTCAGACTTCATCAGGATTTTCTTGTCTGTTCCATGTGTCAATAATCACTCGTGTGTAACAAAGAGACAAGAAGCAAAGGTTTAACAAGATTTGATTTATTAACTATGATACAGATCACATAAGGCCTTGCTGTATACACCATTCCCATCGAGACAAATTACCATACTCAGCAAATAATGACAGTTTTTTTGTTTGATGTTATCATTTCACTTTACAGTACTTCATTTATTTTTTATTATTTTATTCCCCCCCCCCATTATTTCTTAATATTTTTTTATCATCTCTTAAATAGTGAGAGTGGTGGAGCCCTCTTCCTTTGTTGGGAAGAAATCATGCACTATACTGGGCTGGTCTCTCAATCGTTCACAAAGAAATTGTTAAAAAAAATGCTTTGTATTTTTTAATTATTAAAATAAAACATAAAGAAACTTTTTTTTTTCTATCACCACTGACTAAAGGGTAAAGTGTTAGACCCCCTAACATACCAATAAACAACCATTTGAATATAGTTTTGCTTGTTTCTCATTTTAACTTAACAGACATCTGTCACCATTGTTGCAAAAAACAAGAAAAACAAAAAAAGAAAGCAATGCAGCCACATATCATCGCTGAACCAAAGTCACATTTTTAATTCAATTGTTCTTCTAAATTGTCACTTTGCTTCCCATCTCTCCCTCTACCCTTTTTCCACAGTCTTTGGCTGCCTCACAGTCAGTTCAGTATTAACACATTGATATACACAGGGAACGCCACTGGCTGGCGTTCACACACACAAGTACCAGTGGTTACCCCTCCTTCCTCCCTCGGTCTCCCAAATAATGATCCCATTCACACGTTCCCTGTCTATCTTCCCTCCCTCTCCCTCTCCCCAATCTCCCCCCCATCTCTCTCACCCTTTCTCTGAGGATCAGTGTGTGTAATCTGGACGAGCTAACAGGGTTACACAGCGGGGTAATGACCGCAAGGAGAACTGCATTCCTCTCCTTCACGTTTATTTGGATCACGCTGGTGTCTGGCTGTCAGCCAGGCACAGCTTGATAACATGTTAGCTCAAACCCACCCACCCAAACACACACTTTTAATTCCTCTATCCTCTAATCACACACACTCACACACTAGGTAAATAGGTAGTGTAGACTTATAAAAGCTCCTTTAAGAGTTCAGTGTTTGGTTAAAAGTATTTGTTTTCTTCCTGTTGGGCAGAGATGACAGTGTGGGGACATGCAGAGATGCAATTCACTGTCAAACTGAATAAGTGACCTTGGTGAGCATCTGCTTAACATTAACACGCACAAGTTCCCATGCGCACACACTTTCTCAAGCTCACAGAAACACTCATGCGTGCACAAACACACACACACACACACACACACACACCAATGAAAAGCAGCTTCGATCAGGGCTCAGCAATTCTCATCGAGCCCCATCTCGCTGGTTTCTACGGTAACAACAGGCTGGGCTGAGGAATTTTGTGATGCTCCGCTCCAGTCGTGCAGACGGATGAATGGACTGTCTGTTCGGTCTCCTGTCTCTCCCAGACCCAACTGTCTCCCTCGGATTGGGTATGACTAGGGGGTGCAGTGGCATGACAGTGACAGCCGGGAGAGTCTAGTAGTGGTTACACTCTTGAACATTTGATTTGGGTCTACAAAGAGCAGGTGCGAGTCTCCTTTCCAGAGGTGCTAAGCTGTGTCCTTAGAGGAAAGCGTGCTGGGGGCTGGAGCAGCGGTTACCAATTATTTCCAACAATAAAAAGCCTTCCCCTCCCACCTGTCAAAGCTTTAGCCTCACTTCCAGCTCTTACTTTCTGGCCCATAATGCTACATTGTGCCACAATCTCTTCATTTCCCTTCACGTTTGGGAATTGGCATGCACTCCTTTACAAAGGGGCCGAGTGCTTTAGTGAAGTGGAAACTAACAACAAAGACAATCAGGCAATTGTATTCACTGCATGTGTAATTGGCTGCAATGTGGCCACAGAGCATAAATCAATATAATCTCAAATTATTTTCACCAGATTGAAAAACTAATGTTATTTATTTTAACTATAACAATAATTGAGCTCTAAATTCTGACATGCAGTGATGTACGACCTTAACCATTGCACCTATAAGAGATTCTGATGCTACAAAAACCACAGTAGGAAAATGGTGGTGGTGGTAGAGGTTATGGCTGCAATACCCATTTCTTCCTCTAGATGTCAGTGGTGTGCTTCCAGAGAGAGAAGGAGAGTAGGTTGCACTGACAATAAAGTGAATGGTGGCTGTCATGTCATGGCAGCTACAATTTAAAATGTGCCTCAAAGTGCTCAGAAAAGTGCTTTTTGAACAAGGTCCTTACTGTGGAAACTGCATCGCTGACTCACTCTTGAAACCACCACAGCGTGAAAGAAGCAACATGACAGGTGAAGGTCCAGCACTGGAATTATTCCCACTCTCTGCCTATAGGGACATTCAGGTAAAACAAAAAGGCATGGATACATGTGCACACAGACAGATAGACAGTCACACAGACACTTACACACAAGGCCACTCATTGAGCAATAGGCCCCGGGTTTCTCTGCATTTCCCAAGATTTTGTCACAGAATAAAAAAGTGTTGGGATAGTGGGAATGTGAATGTAGAAAATAAGATTTAGACCAATCAAAGTATCCACTTTGCAAGCTGTTCTCTTGATGTGTTTACAAATAGAGGACATGAGATTTAAGATCAACCCGAGAGAATGCAATCAGAAGGATGAGAGGAGCCTTCCCAGAATGCAAAGGGTGTGAGTTCCCATAATCCTTTGCTCTTATTTACTGTCTAGTAGATCTGGTCGGTTGAGATTTTTTTTTTGTATTTGGCATACTGCCTCAACTGAAACTGATTTTTCTCTGAGTGTGTGGCTGTGTGAGGGGTTGATAGATAGGAATGTGTGTGTGTTGCGAAGGACAAAACATCCTGTTGGGTGAGAAGCAACACGTGTTCCTTGCCTAAGTCCTCTGTACAGTGGCGAAATAAACAAACATGTGTTCAGGACTCGCTCTCTGCTTCACTTAGTCCCAGACACAGGCTTCCAGGTGGGTCAGTAGGTGTGTTGGATTGCAAAAATGTGCACCGGGCACCAAAGTTACCATCACAGTTAGAGGCTAAGGGGCTGAGGAGAATGGTTGTCAGAGGCACTCTGGCCACTGGGTGTTTGTGTCAAGTTTGTGTCTGTTTTGTGTGTGTGTGTGGTGAAGCAATCCCAACATAACAAAGTTCACATTCCCCTTCACTTTACTTCAGAGTCCCTCCCCGAGTCCCTTTAACAGTTCTTGGCAACATCTCACTCACTAGTGTGTTTGTGTGTAGGTTCTCTATAAGGCAAGGAGGGCAGGTCTGGATGTAGTGAGACTGAGAGACAAAGGGATAAAGTGGCAAGTAGGGAGAAAGAACATACTGCCAGTTCAGAGGCTCTTCAGCGTTCCCCTTTTTTCTGCCGTGTGTGTGTCCATTTTTCTAAAAGCAACCGAGGCTCAAAAGCCCCCTTATTTCTCCCAAACATGTAGGTTTCTCCCTGTACTGTACATACTGCATCTCAATCAATATCTCCCAACTTCTCTTCCTTCTTCCTATTCTCATTTCAATTTATCTTCTTAAATTCCTTCCCAAACTTCAAAATCTCTAATTCTAAACCCTTAAATCTCTCTGAATCTAGTTATCCGTCTTCTTTGTTTTTTTTTTCCTCTTTCCCTTGATCCCTGGTTCACAGCGTGTGTTGTTCCGTAGGGGGGTGATGGGGGTGCAGGGAGGGCGGCAGCAGGGCGGGGATCGGGGACTGGGGGGTGGCAGGGGGGGGAGTGGGGGGGGGACTGATGTTTGTGGTGGTGGTGAAGGTGGTGGTGGTGGTGGTGGATAGGAGGGCCGTAGTGGGGAATGACAGGAGGGGTGGCTGGGAGGACGTAGGGGGTCAGGGATGGAGCCGGCGAGGATGAGTAGCCCCCCGCCATGCAGGAGTAGGCCGAGGTTCCTCCTCCGGACATGGTGGAGGTGGGGGAGCCCGGGAGGCCCTCGGCCAGTGGCTGATTGTAGAAGAAGTATGCGCACTGCTGGATGAAGCTCTCGATGATTGTCTGGTAGGTGCGGGTGGCCGTCAGGGCGTCCATGGTGGTGAAGTCTGGTCTCATCAGCGTGGGCCAGAAACAGATGGACAGGTTCTCACTGGTCATTAGGTTCGACTTGTTGTTCTGGCTCACCCTGCATAACACAAAGAAAGCAATACGTTTATTTAATTGGCCACAAATCACCCGCTCATTTTTGTCCAGCCTTGAATAATAATAATAATAATAGCTTGGATTTATATAGCGCCATGATGGCAGTGATTGAAAATTGCATGAAATGGGCAAATCAGCAGGATGTCCAGACGAATAAACTAAGGTGTATACTGTGTAGTGTATGGGTGCAAATTAACCGTTATTATAGGTTACTAAATGTCTTGTATTTTTCAACCAGCAGTCCGAAACCCAAAGATGATATAAAGCAGGGAAAAGAGAAACATTTCAAATTGGAGAAACTAAAGTGTAAATAATTGGGGGGGAAATCCTGTTTTACCCTTGAATCATGTTGCTACCCCTCAGTTTTATCCTTGGACGTGTGGGTATTGACTCAAACTGAGAACCTCTGATCCATACTATAGTTTGAATTCAGACTCAACGATTACATAAAAAAAAAAATTCTGTGATGTCACCACTAGGTCACTTGACTGGGTGACCGGCGGTGTGGTCAGCAGGTCTGTCAAAGGTTGACTCTGACCCCGTCACTCACTCACTTGATCAAATGGCTGTTGACATATTTGAAGACCTCGTAATTCTCCTTGGGGAAGCGGCGCAGAATGTCCTTCATCGTCTGGAAGCGCTGCTCCCTATCATTGATCTCTGAATTGTTGAAAAGAGAGACAAGAGAGAGGTTAGATGAGGGAGAAAAGTGGCTGAAAAAAATGATGTCGGGGAATCTGCGGGAAGGATGTCAGGGGAGTAAGAGTTAAGTTGAGAAGGGATGGGTCGGGGGGAGTGCAATGGAATAGAGGAGAGTTTGAACAGCATAGTGGAAACAATTTGATTCAGCTCTCAAAAAAATCCGTGCAGGACACAGTGATTTAATCCTACAACAGACCGAGTTTCACACTACTATACTATATATTATAGTATAATATACATCTCAGAAAAATAAAGAGACAAAGACCACACACATTTCGGAGGAGAAAAATGCACCCATCACAATGTCCTTACAGATCACAGTAACTCACGCACAAACACATGCATACACTGGGTGTGTTAAGCCTGATGGCAGCGAGCGGTGAGTCAGAAAAGCTGACGTCACCAGCTAACACAGTCCATCCTGTGTGTGTGTGAGCGAGGCAGAGAGCAGCAGTGGGAACAGCAGATGTTCTCTCGTCCACATCACAAACATGAGTTACAATCAGAGAATTCAAATTTGTATTCCCACAATGAGGTCAGTGTGGATCAAAAACAGATTTCAGGCATAATGACTTAACACAGCCCCAGTTCCCCCAGCTATACATCCATCATCGGTAATCAAAACATAACTTCCTACGGCTTATTTAAAGTAACGTCACCATGACAATATGCATTAAAATCCACCCGCCCAGCTTTTTCTGTACGCCTCTTTTTCTCCACCTCTCAGTCTGACAGTAGAAAGCTGAAAGTCTGAGAATGCGGAGCTCAATTTGCTGTTTTCTACCAAATGAAGGCTTTCTTGTCTCTTAACCCCACCTCACTTTTCTGGTTTCACTCTGTCTTCCTTTCCTTTATTGTGGTGCAGGCTGCAAGAGCTTTATCAAGTCTCTGTCACAGCTGAAGAGTCTCACCGGGGCCGTTAAAAACACACACACACAGAGCTTGGTGAGTGACAGCAGCCATGCGGCCCGGGGGTAAATCTCTCTGGCACGATGCAAGACTAAGCTATGCCTTAAATCTCCATTTTTGACAGATTACAGGACACAAAGAGAAGAAGAGAGGCTGTGGAGAGCGCAGGAGCACCCTCGTTTATCTAACATATGACTGTTTTTTCATGACTTCGCCTATAGTGTTCCTGCATCCCTCCATCATGGGCAATCATCCCAACCTCCTCCTTCACTATAGGATTGAAATATTCTCTCCTCCATCCGTTATTTTTCTCCTTTCCCCATTTCCCCACAGAGGGCAAATCCAATTCTCCCCATGGGTGGATTTGTGTTACAAGAGCTTTGCTTGTTAGGTTAAAGAAAAGTTACAAAGAAAAAAGGAAAAGGGTTTAAAGCAAAATCCAATACACCTCAGGTTTTCTGTGCCCTGCCCCACACCCCGGAGCCCCAGGACTTACTGAAGGCGTCCACCAGCTCCCCCTGCATGCTGTAGGGCACCAGAGGCTCGGGGAGCTCGGAGAAGAAGGCCTTCATGGCTCCGGCCACTGTGTTTATGGTGAAGTCTTTCTCCACCAGGTCCAGGTTGTGGTCTGTAAGAAAACAATGGAAAGACGACATTTGAAATACAAAACACACGTATTACACATCTTTTTTTCTATATGCAGACAGTAAATAAGACAGGTGGCTTCTTTGCTTAGTCAATGTTGATCCAACCATGGAAGAGGCTATACAATGATACCGTGAAACAGTATTAAATAAAGGTTAACAAAACAATTTGGAAGATGTCTCAAAACTCATCCCTTCTCACTGCCTTAGACATTTTCTGCACATCTTTTGAAAAACATCTTTGATTTAAATAAAAAGCACTTCATTGAAGTCATGATTATTCTTGTTATTATTACTAACACCAGTATGTCATATAACTGAACTAAAACATATCCAACGGCAGTAGGTTGCTAGATAAATAATTGAACAGTATTTTATGGAAGTAATGCACTCATAATATTCATTTGTATGAATATGATTCAGTCTGTTATTAAAGTCTGGTATGAAAATCATCTATGGTTATTGACTTTCTAGGAAATCTAATGAATGATGTAATGCAGTGAAAAACAACTGTTGTGTTAGAGGTTATTTCCATACTTCCCACTGTTGTATTAAATTGTGCACTAACAGGTCTGTTCAATTCATCATTTAATCAATAAGAATAAAATAACAAATAGCACCTTAGGTGAAACCATAGGATTATTATTATTTTGCTCAATACAAATATAATTTGTGAAACAGCTCAGTTCCCCTCACTTCGGTGTGAGGTAAGGAGGATAGAAAGAGAGAGTGTATGGTGGTGTGAGTGTGTGTGTGTGTGTGTGCCGGGCCCCGAAAATTAATTAGAAAAACCCATTTTCTGATAACTTTTTACTTTTAAAGGTAGTATGTGTAGAAAGAATAAGAGGCTATGTAGAATAGGTTAGTGAGTTCTTGAAAAGTCTGAGGAGAACTCCCATTTTGAGAGTTTTCAAAGTGCCGTGCTTGTGATGCTGTTTTGTCCTTTAACGCGTTATCAGAATCTGCAGCGGGCTGGTGAAGTGCCATCTTTAGAATGGCTTTGAGACTCCTTGCCTGTAGTTTCACCTTAAATTGTCTCGTCCCATTGGCCGCCGGCTCAGAATGATTCAAAGTCGGGCTTCAACTCTGATTACCTGTGTTGGATTTAACCTCGACTAGGAGCCTACACACACACACACACACACAGGCCACCTTGCTCTGCTCTGTACCCTGGCAGGGACATGCTTCATTAACCAAACCAATCTGCTGGTAATTAACTGCCCACAGCAGATAGACACACGCATGGAGACACATATTGAGAGCTCGTGTACGTGCACACGTGTGAACATGCATGCGCACAGGAGCAGGTAGAAGATTAAGGAGGCAGGTCTACTGTCTAAAAGGAAGCCAAGGCCAATTCCCCCTGTAGAATTAATGCTCCCTGGTTAATTAAGGGGATCCAGGCTTGTTATAGATAGAAGCTGACATACACGTCTTTGTAGCTTCTCTTTGAACCCAGCTTGTAAGTGTACAGCTGAAGCAAGAATGGGCATGTGTACACTTGTACTCGTGAGTGCTGAAATATTAACGTACCTTGCTCAAATTGCCGCTGCATGCCCTCCATCTCAGCCTTGTTTCCGCTGACCCTGTAGATGCCCTCTGTTGTCAGCCCTAATGAAGAGAGAGAGAGAAAAAAAGAATGTTATTAGCACAATGTTCTGCATTTAATTTGCAACCTTGATCCAGTATTTATAGTAGCTGGTCAGTCACCACCAAGACTCTTAGTGTATCACTATGCTGCGTTTGGATGCACTCCTAAAGGGCTGAAAAATAAGAGCTAAAGCCGGCTGCTCTAATGGCCTCTCCTTATGTCCCCTTCCTTCTAAACACACAATTAGCACTATTTATTAAACCCATAAAGCACTCCTGCAGCCCTGCAAAGAGCCCACCGGTGCACTGTGACAGACTGAGGCTACCTTAATAGCCACACACTTTAAAATGACTTGAGGGACTGCAGATGTCAAGAGCTTTTACTCTCCTCATCTAACTTTATTCTGTGGAGAATAATTACTCAGAATTGTAGAGCTTTCTTTAGACACTCAACAGTCAAATTGCATCTATATATATTAAAGGGCCACACTGAGACTTTGCGGCGGAATAGTTATTATACTAAAATGTACAAGTTTGAACTCCTTTAATGTATTTTCTCTTTTATTTCTATTAAGTGCAAAATATACTAATTCAAATGACAGGACAAAGGAATGTTTTATCTGCTTACAGCTATAATTTATCCAGCTATAATCTAATAATCTTATATAGTTTGACAGTTTCAAAGATTTAACAACCAACAAAAAGGTTCGACATTGATTCTTCACAAGTCTTGAAGGCCATTTTAGTTCATTCACTGTCGAGCTGGCAACCACTGACAAACTTAACACATTTTTCCTCACATACTGTATACTTTTCATTTTACAAGGGGAAAGAATGCATTAGCAGCTTCAAACTGTCCGCCCTTCTACGCATTTCAAATTCAACAGCAGAAAACCCTCGAGAAAACTCAAAACACGTCTCTGAACGCCCAACTTCAATTTGTATTAAGTCTTACTAAATATTCCCTGAATTAAATAGTTATGTCATTTGCAGTAGGCCAAGTAAATATAACCTTTAGTCCTGTATTTACGCACTGCATCCGTGTACTCAGTCATGGAAAACACAAGCAAGCAAAGTCAAAGCAGGACAACGTCTTTTTAGTTGAACCAGTTTCACTGCTCTTTAATGCAAATATTTAGTTAGCCAACCACATGGACACAACACATTCAGGCATGTAGACATGGGCAAGGTGGTCTGCTGAATGTTAAACCAAATAGCAGAATAGGGAGGAATAGGAATTTCCCTTTTAACATATCAGGGTTGTTAGTTCAACAACTAGGTTCTAGAAAATGTCAACAGTGGCCTCCATAGTCAACATCTCAATCCAATAGAGCATTTTAAATGTGGTGGAATAGGAGATTTGCATCATGGATGTGCAGCAGTCAATTCTGAAGCAACTATGTGATATTATCATGTCAACATAGACCAAAATCTCTGAGTAATATTTCCAGTACTTGTTTGAATCTAGTCACAAATAATAAAAGGCACTTCTAAAAAGGCATAAGTTGGTCCAACAAGGTACTAGCAAGATGAAGCTAATTAAGTGGCCATTGATAAGATAAGGTTCCACCTCCCACACTTGATATTCTGTTTTCATTTTCACTTTGGTTGGAGACAAAGAGCGATCCAGAGGGAGTGAAGGAGAAAGGGAGTGGCAGAAAAGGAGGGCGAGATAGAGAGAGGCAGGGAGGAAATGGGAGAGCTTTCAGTCAACGCATACAGCATCGATCTCCTCCTTCTACCAATCAATTATCCACAAAAGCTTTTCTAGCCAGACACTAGGAAAACAGGGATGGGAGGAAAGATAGTGAGAGGGGAGTAGTGGTGGGGAGAGGGAGTGAGAGATAGGGGCAAAACAGGACAAGCACCCAAGTATGAGAAAGATAGTGGGGGGAGAGTGAGGGCGCATGGGAGTGAGGGTCAGGACTGATGAAGGAGAGAATGGGAAAAAATGAAGGGCTTAAGATAAGGAGGAATATATAGAGAGACGTGTTTGAGACAACAAATCACTTCAAGGATGGAGATTGCAGGAGAGTGATAATAACAGCAGAGAAGCCACAAAGCAATGGGAGGGTGGGGGTGGGGGGGGGGGGGATGAAAGGGAAAAAATATAACAAATAGAAGAGTTTTACTTGTATAGATATAATGAAAGCATGAACCGCATCCTCCTTCTCTGGGGTCAAACAAAGCACTCGGTGCCTCCTGGGGTCAAGGTAAATATGAGCACTTCCCCTAGCAAATACATTGTGTTATTCTGCATCTCTAACCAGGCTTTTATAGTCAATCAATTTGACAGTGCAGTGGTAATAAAAGGCTTTTCTCAAGCTTGTATCAGATGTAGAAATAAAACAACTTAACAGCTTCCATCATCGTCAAGTGGGCAAAAACCGAGCGGTAAATGTCCTTGGAGTAAGCGGCTGTGCTCCTGCAGCATGTTACTGCCTTATAACACTCCAGCTCACCACATCAGCTCAGACCAGAGCGGCTGATTTCACAGTTCACCACGAAAAACTGTTGGTCGCTGGGTGCTGCCCTTTACGTCACTACGGAGGCAGCCACAGCCAGAAGATATGCCCCCACAAGCTAACACACACATCACTTCTGTACCCGTGAGCAGAACACACAGCGAGAAAAAGCCAGAGCTGAATAGAGATAACAGCAGTCACAATGGATTGATTTTATAATGCTGCTTTTCCACAAGCTCACAATGCATGAAAATAACACAAAATACCATATCTACTCCCTTTATTCTCAGGGACAAAGGGAGTGAGCTAGGAAGCGCAATTAAGAGAAGCAACAAAGAAATAAGACGTTTGAATAGGAACAGAGAACTATTTTTTCTCCAACAAATGCCTTAAAAAATGTGTGTTTTATCCATGAAGTCAACGTTTTCTCACAAGTTACTATACAATTTGGCTTCAGAAAATGTGTTTTTGTATTAAATATACCAAGTTCATCATAGACTGTAAGAGGTTATTGATGACATTAAACAGACTAGTGCAATCCCCCTTCGGCCGATTGCTTGGCCTCAGGTTTTGCTGTTTGCAGCTCTCCCGAGAACCACTCATCCAAACAACTTCACACTCGACACAGCACTTCTTCATGTCCTCAGCAAGTGACAACAACACACGCGGCAAGTGTAAAGTCGCTCAGATGAAGGTTGCTGAGAAAACTCAAAGGACATATAGAGATACCTTCCATTTTAGTTTTACAAGAATAAAAAGGCAGGAACGCTGTGTTTATGCTTGAGAAGGAGGAAAAGGGGAAAGGATATAGGGTAAAGCTGCTTTACAATGTCACTCATTATCAGCCAACGCTATAGAGACAAACATAGTGTTAGCGCTGTATGGTAATTTCCTTTGAGTGTTATTATGCCTACAGATCGTAGACACAGATTCGGGATAAGTAAAGTCTAACTTACAGCAGCTACAATCGAAGCTAAACAGCACATTGTAACTCATTTCCCTTTGCAGTCGCAGTTATTCTCTTTGTGGGTGTGCCAGTCTATACGGCAAGTGTTCAAATGTAAACTTAGCATTCCTGTGCACGTTAGTTCTGACTGTGAGATGTGTCAGGGCACACTTAGCATATGCATACTCACATAAATCACACAGAAGCAAGCAAAACACACACAGAAAGGTGCTGAGCCCACATTCTCCCAATGTTCTACCTTTGATATTGATCGGACAGAGGGAGCAATGGGGCAGAACATTACCTGGCAACCCCCTAGTGAAAAACACGCTGACACAATCGCACCAACAGACACACACACACAGAGCTTGCTGACGAGAGGAAAGAGTGAGAGCATGAAGGAGGGGAGGGACGACGGGGACTGCAGGTGAAAAAAATGGAGAGAGCTGGCGATAAGATGTGGAGAAATATTAATATGAGTTCGGGAGGAGATGAAAAATTCAATGTGACATGTGAAGGTACTCGTGGAGACAGAGGGAGAAGGATGACTGGAGAAAGCAGGAGAGGAACAAGGGCACAGGAGGAGAGGAGGAAACGGAGGATTAGGCAAAATACCAAAGGAGGGAGTGAGAGTAAGAAGTGGAAAACATCCTCATGTGCACCCACACTGTTGTGTATATGAACGCATATTAAACCAGTTTGTCCTTCATCCAGAACTAAGTGCTGTGACTGCTCCAGTTAACACCTGAACAGGGCGAGGTGAAATCTAAAGCGATGCCTTGTTATCTAGAGCTTTGCCCCTATACTCCCTCACAGAGGAACACGCTGGATGTTTTGTAAGGCCACAGTGATCCACAAGTACAGAGTCTTTAATCAGGGCAGAGATTGCAGTGGAATGTATTTGCATGCAACACATGCAACTCACTTTAAGGAAGGTCATGAAAAGACACTTTTAAGCAAGTCATTTGCACATTTTCTTTGGCATTTATTAGATGTATAAACTAAGTATTTCTTTTTTCTATTATACGGTTACTTTCATCAATGTCATGTTCTCTGTTTGTTTACAAGAAATCTGGGGGGTTGAAGCAACCTTGGCGGACTTTACGTTTTTTATATATTGACATATATATATAAATGTTTTTGTATGCGTGGTCCTTGTTCATTTAAGACATAATACTAGTAAATAATAAAAATAGTCTAGAAATAGTCAAAATAGTCTAGTTGTTTTATGGCTCCTTAATGTCTTGAAGCAATCTAATACTAGGGATGCTGTACTAAGTAGGGGTCAAATAGACAGTACTCACACAGATCTAGTATCAGTAAATGCTCCGGAAAACACAATTAAAGCGCTAACTTAACAATATTCTTTAAGGTGTTTCGCAGTAGAGGGTAGGTGACTGACTAATGACTAAATAATTATTACAGCATGGCCAAGATTAAACAGACGCATACACATATTCATAAATACTCTGCGACCCTGACCTAAGTCGCCCCTGGTTTAGTGTAACAGCTGGTGGCAGACTGACGGGAAAGCTGGCCATCCCGGGGCAGGGGGGCCCCAGCAGCGCCTGGCAGGGGGTTAAGCATCTGGGTAACAGGGTAGCAAGGTTAGAAGCAGCCATCTAACCACATTTATACTCCATCTACTCCCAAAGAGGAGAGGAGAGTAGAAGAGAGGCAGTACTGGTTTTGTGGAAAAAACATCCACGCCAATCTCAAAGTTATTTTAAGCAGGTGAGACTATTTTAGTTAAAAAACCAAGAGCAATTCTAACATTATGCTCCACAACAAACGTATTTGTTTGCTAAAATTCCCCCTTGGCTTTTCTCATCATCACATTGATCGAAATGAGGCTCAGACTCATTTGAAAGTTTACAGAAAGTACTGTAGCCACTGGAAACAGAAGCCAGCATAATCTATATGAAGCTTTTACTCAAACCAGTTTGGGAGTTGCCACAGAAACAATTTCTGTGTAATATACATTTACAAACAAGAAACAGGCTTAATCCAAGGATTTCGTCATACCTTATTTTGCTTTACTTTTAAGAGACAACTATTTAGGCTATTAAAAAAAAGCACGTTTACAGCACAAAATGCTTCACTTCTCCGGAGGTGCTTACCTATAAAGCCTACAGCTCAGCAAAGCACTACCATCTATACAAAATGCACATGGATACAAAGGCTGCCTGTGATTTAAGGAGTACCACAGAATCACACTCTTAGCAACGTAGACCACAGTATTCTCACCAGGGAGGAACAGATAAGGAAACAGAAATAAGAAAATGACAAAAAAGCTCAAAGGACATGTAAAGCATAGAAGCAAAATGATAATCATTTCAATAGGTAACACTTAAAAGAATAAAAACAAAGGCTTGTTCGGCATTCGATTGGATGACATTAAGCATCTCTTTATAAGGTAAAGTAAAACAGATTCTTACCTGTTGTTTCAATAAAACGGATGCACTTCTCAATGAAGACAGGAATTGGCCTCTCAGGACTCAGGACGGTGACCAGAGGCAAACCAAAGTAGTTGCTCTCGGGTTTTGAGATGGAATGCCTGGGTTTAGCTCGTGGTTTCTAGAGGAAAAAGAACAAGAGAACAAATACAATTGGTTGGTGGTCTCAAGTTGTAGATTTAACATCATTTGAGTCCATTTGACATTGACACTGCTGACATAGGCATTCATGTCTAAGATTAAGCTGAGCCTAGAGGCCTTGTACTTGAAATGTGACTGTTTTTTGTTAGTATCTACTTGAGCATAAAAGATGAAAACACACATGCACACACACCCATCCCGCTCATTCTTTTCAAACTGATAAGCAATCAAACATTCCTGACTTGAATCCTGCTTTGTGCATACATGAGATATGTATCAGTTGCTTCATCCCTCTGGTCTCCTCATATTTACCCTCCTTCTTTAGGCATTCTGTGTTTCTCTTTCTCTCTATACTGCATTGCAGCTCTAGGATAATCAAACTCTGTTATTCATTGCTAAATTAATTTCTCCTGTTATTCTCCTGTTAGGAGACCTGTATTGCACTCCTGCAACATTCCCTGCCTGCCTTGGTATGGCTGAAGCATCAGCAGTAATTGTACTGCGATTTAATGATGTTCAGGGGGAATGTTTTGAAGGCCCCTGAGGCCTGGATCTCTAGTAAGTCTGTCAGCCCCCTGAGGCTCTGCCCTGGCAGGCTGGGTGGCGAGGCAGGATGCATGGTTGGCTGGGCACACAGACTGTGGGAGCAGTGCAGGCCTGATAGACAGACACAGGAAAGAAGCAGATGAGGGCTCATTAGAGAGAAGAAGCCCGGCGTGCCCTCTGCTCCAGATACTGGCCTCACTGCACTCCATCCAAAATGTTCGATAGAACATAACTACACATTCACTCCCAACGGTGCTCAAGAAAACAAGCGGGGAAACTAATTAAGACTGAGACTATCACTGGTCCACCTGGACTATTTCAACTCCACCTTTTGTTTGAATATTTAGTAAATGCATTCAGTTGTTAATCTACGTAATATTTCAGCTTGCTTTTGGAAGACTTCCACCTTAAAGCAGACCAATATTATCGGCCAATCTGTGGCTATTCCAAATACACAATCCAAACTACCTCTTTTTAGTTCAGCACAGCTCACTTTGAATATAGTATTTGTCCTATTTTATTATATTTTCTACTTATTCTTCTTTCTGAGTCTTTGAATGTACCATATATACCAAAGCAAATTCCTCGTATGTGTAAATCTACTTGGTAATAAAACAGATTCTAATTCTGATTCATCATCATCAGTGAGTATGCCAGGAAATACCTACAAGATATTGAACGGGAAATTAAATAGACCTTCTATTGGCGGCATTCGTATGTACGTTTTGTCTTGAATTATAGTTCATTTTAATATATAGTTTTGTTTAACATCCAAAAATCCCTGTTAACACTGTTATGGTAAAAATCAGCCGTTATAATAAATTCTATTGTCTAACTTCAAGATATATTTAGTGAGTATATACTTGTTGACCTTAAAGATCTAGTATCACCCAGGCTCTTTTATCTAAGGGGGTTTTCTATGATAAACTGTAGGAAAAGGGAACTGTTGCTACTTTCGCAGTCATTTGGGTGCTTAGGTGTCAGGGAAACAAAATGTGAAAGATAACCCAAATGACACGAACTGGCATACTGGAAAAGTTACATTGAAAAAAAGACATTCCAAGTAAATTAGCAATTGTTGCCCAGTTATCTAAGTATTATGAACTGATGCCTAACAGGAATTCCTTTACTTATCACTTCCAACGAACTCCCCTGCTGCACTGACTGATACTTCTTTAATGCTCCCTTCTCAACCTAAAGACATCCTTATACTTGTGACAATTAGCTGAACATCTACATATTTACAGTTGAAGTATTTATTCACATATGCCCAACACACCCATGTGGGGTTTTTATTGCATTAAAAGGGGTAGTAATAATAGTGAAGCTACAAGACAACAGCCTCTGTGGTGATAGAGTTGTACTGTCATAACTCACTGCCAATGTAGCAGCTCATCATTTATTTGTGTCCCATCATCCTGACTGTGTGGTATCTGTGCCCTATATCAGTTTTTTTTTAGCAGCATTGTACCCCCCCCCCCCTCTCTTTCTCTCTTAATGTCTTATCCCCCTGTAGTTCTGCCTTCTGGCCACTCCTTTTAGTTGCTGACTGAGACAGGATATGATGCCAGCGCTGAGAAGACAAAACAGATCTCTACCACAAAAGACAAACAAAACACATCCTTAATAATAACATACAGACATTGTGGTGAGCGTATACATACACAGTGCGCAGTAGGATGCTGAAACACTAAGCCGCAATACAAAAATAATTTTGGTTCTATCATAACTCATTTCTCTCCGGCTAAATTTCATTTTTGCTCCATAGTTGTGTTTTCTCCTTTGATTGTCTCCCTCCCTCTAGTTTCTTGTATGAGGAGGACACTAGACTGGAACTAGGTGACTGAGGAATTTGAAGCATTTCTCTTGCTGGCTGAGGAGGTTTAAAAAAAGCTGCAGGAGAAAAGAGGAAATGTTTCCGGCCTCTCGCTGAGGGAGGGCAGGCGGGACAGAAACACAGTTGGTTATTCCTTAAGGTAAAGGGGGTTTTGAAACAGGCTCAGAGTCTAGTTTCAATTATTTGTTCCTGCCTGTCATGACTCAGAGTGGTACACAGCACCCTAAGGCTCTGACCAAGAAAGTGTTTACACTGCATAAACCTAAACTTTCACCCTGAAAAAAGCAACTGAACATTTGACTTATTGTTAACCCTGACAATACTCTAAGGAACTGGTTCCATACCAACCCAGAGTCACTGTTAAAACACATCTCCCTGAAATGGCCAAATAAGTCAATACCATGCCAGTTAACCTGGGGGGATTTCAGGCTGAGCGGTTTGAAAATGGACTCTTATCTTTGAGACAGCTGCTTAGAAAACAGGTGATGGAACTTGATCACATTGTTACAACTATATTCAAGCCATAACGGCCTTCAATGCAGCTATCAAGATCCCAGATCTGCTGTAGGGCACAAATCAGAAGCACAACTTAAGGTAATGGTAATCCAAATTAAATTGGCTTCTTTCTTGGGAGTTTGTTTTCAAACAAGGCTAATGATGTGTCACATGAGATTTTATTGATCCCACTTGCCCCCCCTCAAAGGACAGGGTCAGAGCACAGGGTCGGGTAAAAGTCAGAGCTTGTATAACATGGGGCTTGAAGTGGTTTGTAGTAGTTTGTTCTAGAGAAGGTACATTGAGTACACAATATCAGTAATGGCTAAAGGAAATAACTTGGTTTAGGGTAGCTATGCGAGTAGACAGGCTTCACGCAGGTATTTGGACATCACAGTGTGTGAAAACATTAATCATCCCCCTCCTTTTCCACCATACTGACAGCCATGGTAATTATCACAGACACACAACATATACAGCTGTAACTCCTATTCAGCTGACACTTCTGTGCCACACCATGTGTGTGAATGAACAACATACCAGGCTGATAAGCCTAACAGAGTAAGGTCAAAACTATGGTCACAACACGTGTGAGAGACAAGCACAGAAACAGCCAGCAGAGAGGTAGACCGAGGCTGAGGCTAGAGAGATATGGGGTAAACATAATGTGGCGAGAGACTAAGAGTTTGACAGGAATGTGAGAAGCAGAAAGTATGAATCTGCAAGAACACACAATCCCTGTGAATATGAGCGAAATAAAAGGAATCAAAGAAAGCCAAGCTGACAATTTTGAGTGATCAGACTTGACATGTACTTTCATGCAGTCCCACAACTGTGAACAGTAAAAAAAAAGCACTGCGTTAACTAGATGGCGCTGATGGCAAACAACAGATCACTAACGGCAAATACACTGCCCCTTTGACAAATCATTTGTAAACAATGCAAAGTTGTTCTACTTTCAGGGCTGGTTTTTATTAGATTAGATTTAAGGAGGGAAGGGGTCCTTTGCTCAGATTCTCTCAGATCATTTGCATGATCGCATTGTTTCCTAAACAGCAGGGCTGTTTACAACTCATTTGCTGAGCTATAACATGAGTTTTAATTTATCTTCATGAACTGCTACAGGGATAATTGTAAGATGGATGTTGATGTTTTTTTAAAGTTTTTTTTTTAAATGTCAAAATTATGCCAGCTCTATAATGGGAAACTTGATTGAACCATGGGGATTTACACATTAGCACAAACTGATACAATAGCACAGTGCATAATGTGGCTCTGTCCCTATTCATTAAGATTTTCCTTATTGTATCGTGACTGGAATTTTCCTCTTTTTCCTCTGATTATGTGGCTAGTTTAGAGAATTTCACAGAGCAGCCAGGATCAAATATATCTTGCAATATAACATGCCTTCAGAGGCACTCCTAAGGTATGGCATGTTTTCACTGAGCTTAGCTGCAGAGAGTAAAGAGATTATACTGAACTCAGTAGTTATTCCTCGACTTTAGCGATAAGCCGTTACCCACTAAAGAAAACAGGTATTGAATCTCAGAGCGCTTATTGTACTGAGGATTATGGGCATTTTATCCATTCTTTCTATAAACAAATATTTGTATGTGTGTGTGCGCATGTGTGTGTGTGTGGCATTAATTACAACAAAATGTTCGCTAGTTACAAAAGTGACATTTTTCCTGTGCTATTAAAAGGTTCTACATTTGAGATTTAAACTTGTTTAAGTCAGAGGTGAGACTCATACTTTACATCATTCATAGCTTACAAAACAGATGGAAGCACACTAACCTTTGTATTTCTGCGCAGGCTCTTAAGAATATTTCTCCTTTTGGGGTCCTCAATCTCCTCAATCGAGTTGTCCTTTTGGGCTCCTACTTCATCTTGGCAAGCCTTGGGTGGACCCCCCATCTCATCATCACTGCCTATGGAGAAGCTTGTCCTAAAGCTGCTGAACTTGCCAAGCCGTTTGGATCTGTCTCTGTAAAGCTTAGGCTTTACACCGATGGCGGACAACTTTCTCCTGCGCTCAAGTGAGCTGCTATCGGCCTCGCTGTCGGACCCATTCCCCCCAGCACTGCCGTTGGAGTGGCCTTTGTTGGAATTGCGGATGGTGATAATCTTGCCCTGTGTGCTGTCATGAGGGACAGAGTAAATTGTCTCTTCTTCTGAGGGCCGAGGTTTGCTCACAGCATCCATGGGCTCTGCATAGTCTGAGGGGTCATAGCCACCATCGCTACCTGGAGCCCAGGTGACAGCTTGTGGCAAGGAGCGGCGGTTGGTGCCACCCTGCTGGTCCATGTAAGGGCCGAGGTTAACCTTACGTACAGGCTTCGGCTTCACTTGTGGAGGAACCTTGTTGTTCAGCCTGTTCTCAAATGTGCTTAGCTCAGAAAGGACAGAGAAGGTGTCACTCGAGTCCAGATCAGGTAGCTTGAAGTTTCCAAGGTGGGAACTGAGACTGCCTTCCTCCCTCAGGGGTGATGGGTCGATATCGTCCTCTGAGTCCATAAGAATGTTAACTGGACTGGGAGAGCCACAACGAGGGCTGATGCTCTCATTGGTACATGCCTCAGCCACATTATCATACATGTGTGTGGCCTCAATAATAGTGCGCTTCTCTATTGCCTCTTTTAGGAAGGTTTGGAAAAGGTCTATCTTATGAAGCCCCCCTACTACCCCACCGTGTCCACATATTACTGTGTTAAACCTGGCCTCTATTTCATGGGCCAGTTCCTCTCCCTGACTGACCTGCTCCTTAGCTGACTCAGAGTCTGACAGCTCCATTTGGCTCTCCCCTACTGCTAGCAACTGGACTGGGATGATGTCTTGGACCTCACACAGGAAAGCACATAATGTCTCCATAGAGGCCTTGCGGCGAGCTGAGTAAACTGCAATGTAGCCGTGAACTAGCTTGGTTTTGCGGAGTGAGAAAGAGGAATGAAAAGAGAGCAGTGACAGCTCAATGTTCAGCCTCTGACCTCCTATACTGAGTTCCAGCAAAACAGATGTGCCACTGCTTAGGCTGGCGGCAGGACGACAATGCTGGGGTAAAAGGAATGGAGCAAGGAGCTGGTCTATGTCGTAAGTGTCTCCACACATCAAGCACATGACTATTCTCAGGTCCGCCTCCAGCATTGGCTGGGACTGAGAGTCTCTGAAGGCAGAGGATGAAGGCGGTGAGGGAGGGGAGATGCTCCCTATGCTTCTCCTTGATTCTAAGAGGCCCTTCAGCATCTGGTTGATCTGCCTCTCGTTGACATTGCGACCGTAGGTCATGCCTGGAGAGGCAGGGTCTAGGTAGGAACACTGCAGCTTTCCAGCCACCTGCTGCCCTTGTTGGATAAGAGTCTGAGCTGTCTCCCCCCCAATATCCCCAATTGACCCAACCCCCCGCTTGGTGACCAGAAGGAGGGACAGTGGGAGTTGGGCTAAGCTTTTTTCCCTTTCCCTTCTGCTTATAGTTGACTCCCTAAGCCTCTCTAAACTCTCAACAACATAAGAGAGGGATTCCTTTGAGTTGTACAAACACAGGCAGCCATGCGGTGTAAAGGTTGGCGTGTGGAATGAATTGACTGGCAGACGTACGTTGCCCTCTATGGGACGGAGGGCTAACTCATAAATCTTGCCATCTAGCACGTAGCGGTCTTCACTGGTGCACATGGCTCTTATCTCATTTGCCATCTCTCTGGCTAGCCCATCTTTCCCTAGGATGACAAGATTTATCCGCTCAGCCCTCCCCAAATCCAGTCTTGTACTATCTGATGATGGGTAGCGAGTAGGGAATCTGGAGGCCAGTATCTGCTCTATCTTACTGTCCACACAGTGGGGGCTGTTGGGACAGGTGTCCTTTGTGGGGTGGTAGACAAAGTGGATATGTTTCAATACCAGAGCATCCCTTTCTGCCTGTAGCTTCTGCAGGGCTTTAAACCTTTGCTCCTCACCCAACACCTCCTGAATGGCTCCCATTTTCTCTTTACTTGGCTTTGCGTCCACTTCCAGCTCATAAAAGAGCTCAGAGTATTCAAGGAGCAGTTCCTGAAAGTCCTCTTTGGCTCTGTCAATGATTTCCTTCTGGTGTTTGTTGTAGATATCCAGATATTCAGCCTCATCAAGCCACTGATAAAAGTCTTCATTCATGATGAAGCTTCGGGCCTCCTCCCAAGGTTTCCCTGGTGTGATAAAAGGAGAGACACTTAGCTTCTCCTTGAACTCCCATCTCATCTCTGCCCGTTTGCGCTCATTTCTGAGATGCTCCAAGTGGGTTTCATAGATGGCTTCAGCTATGGGGGTCTCCAGGAGGTCCTGCGGGATCCGGTCATCGTCCATTTGATCAATGTGTGGTGTGGTCTCCCAAGGGGTGTCGTCGAGCACTATAAACCATTGGGTGAAATCTCTCTTTGTCTCCAGGACTTTCTGAACTCCAGACCAGCTCAAGTGGTCTATCTCATCCAACTCTGGTAGCAGTACAGAGAGAGCCTGTGGCAGAGTACTTAGATAGGCCTTTCTACGTTTCTCTATATGGTCTTGTTTAAGTCTATGCACATGCTGCTGGAAGAGCTTCTTGGCTTTAGCTGTCCCCTCAAGGAAAACATAGTCCTTGTACTCGGGAGAAGACTGCATGCGGCGACTGACTGCTAGCCACGTCTCATTGTGGTTCTTCACAATACGGGTGACCAGCCACTCATAGCGGTCTTTGGCAGAGGCAATCTGTTGACTCTGCTGTTTTAGTGCCTCAAAGTAAGGGATAATTTTGGGCTTTCCCCTACTCTTGTCGATGAGCTGAACCAGTGTTAGAAAGGCCAATTCAACATTGACATTAGAGCGTGCTGATGTTTCTACCACCTGTAGGTTTTTCTTTGCCAAGGCAAAGGTGTGTGAGTCTTTAATATAGCGCTCAACTCCTTCATCGCATTTGGTGAGAACCAGTACCACAGGTTTCTTCGTTTTGGCTAGCTGGTTGTACAGGTTGGTGACAAACTTCATCTGGTCCTCAAAGCTACGGTTCATACCCCTGCTTACATCCACACAGAGTAAGAAGCCATCCACCATAATTTTGCCTTCAGGCATCTGTTTCTGCTCAAAGTCTTGCTCTAGCCCCAGCTGATCTGTGCAAAAGTACATCAGCTTCTCAGCTGAAGCCAGCTTGGTGGACGCTGCCCTCTTGATGTACGGTTGGAGCGCCGTGCTTCGGTGGGGCTGGAACGTCTGATCATCAATGAACTCCGTCTGCTCCACCACATTCATTCGGCATTCAGGCCCCTCCTCCAGCATCCGCCCAGCCTCTCCCCAGAACAGGAAGTGGTCATTGTTCACAACACGGCCTCCAAAGTCACTGGTGCTAAGAACAGAGGTGTGGTCTAGGTGGAAGTCATCTGCACTTGGCCGGACAAAACGGTTACATAGGCAAGACTTGCCCACACCGCATTGGCCTTTCTCCTTCTCTGTGCCGGACAGCCCAAGCACGACCAGGTTGTATGTGGGTGCCCGGACATCTTGCTTTTTGGCCATCATTATAGCTGGCAGAGGCTCATCCTGCCATGCTGTTGCTAGCTCTGGGGAGAAGAGACGGCAGCCAGGGAAGGAGGTTTCCCATGCAACAGGAGCTCACTGGGATGTGGTCTGGTCCTGCATGATAGAGAGAGAAAGAGAAAGGGGGAGATATCATTAATCAAGTGAAATAAATAAATAAAACATTCCAATGACAGGCTTTATTATTCGAAAGCTATTGTGTCTCCCATCAAAATTCCTAATGTGTGCCTATGTGCTGTTAATAATGTTTAATCTGTGATCCTATTTCTCCACTGAATGTTTCCTGAAAAGATTGAGGTCAGTGGCAAAGCTGCTGGAATACTGCACATTATTTAACTCAGCTGTAGCTCAGTAAAAGGCAATTCCTCACCATTTAACTCATTTAATTTGTATACTGCCAGGATTGCACTGCTAATAGTGGTGCCTTTCACATTTCATTCCTATATTCGTTGCGACTCAGTATGTGTTTTGGCTTATTATCCAGGATCTAACAGTGTGGTTAGTTTTCTCACAGCCAGCAGCAGTAGAAAGAGAGTTATGTGGGGTTTCACTATCGCAGACAACAGACTCATGAATGTGCATACAAACCCATGCACACACACACGCACCACCACACATTTGTGAAAACAGGCACACTAAGCTCCCTGCACCCCAAATGAAAGACACACACAAAAAGATGAAAGCAGATAAGTGTTCCAGAGCTAAAGTTACTAATTGGCCAACTAGGGAAAGCCATCTGCATTTTAAAAAGCTGCACTGCCTGTTGGCTGACTCATCTCCATCAAAAACATGTTTTCCTGCGTTTCTCAAACACTCTGCAAACAGATCAGAGTTGGCTGATGTGCCATCATTAATGTCTCAACATGTTTACCTACAGTTAATGCAACCGACTGCTCCCATGCTGTCAAGAAATAGTACATATAAACATAGATAGCGGCTTAGTTGACTTGGCAATCTCAGTGTTATTTAATCCATCAGTAGATCCAAACTCAAACTAAAGAGACGTGATGAGGGATGTTCTTTAAGGAATGGCCTTCTTTGACAGCGCAATTTGTAAGGAACAAAAATTCTCAGAGACAGTTAGAACACAGACTTGCAATATGAGCCCACCCCCTGTCATAAGTGAGGAGTTAATGTAGCAAAACAGACATTAAAACCACTATTAATCATGAATAGCTCTTTTGACAGAGAACACAAAACCAGACAAAGCCTTCATTGCAGCTGAATTGAGTATATCAGACAACAGAGAGCTGTGGATGCGCAGAGAGGAACTTCAAAGCTCAACACTGTGAGACTAGAGGGGGAGACAAAGAAAGGGAAACGGTAGGAGTAAGAACTTACTATAGTGGAACTCAGTGTAGATAAAAAGCAACCTCACACCTGCTGTCTATCTACTACTGCATACACTGTACATTGAGTTTTTCTTGAAAGCTAAGTACCACTAAGCGAAGTTCAAAGCTTGGCAGTTATGGCAAAGCCTTGAAACCCTGAGTCTCACTAAAGAAAATTACAATCAGGCTGTGAATTAACATTACAGAGGCAAGACCTCCCCACTGCTGCACCAGGTGTTTTACCAAGTGCCAGCAGAAAAAGGGGAATCCATATCAAAAAGAATGTATTGTGATATTTATAGAGGAAACACACATGGAAAATGGATCAAGGCAACCAGAGAAAGACCCTGCTCTGTATTAAAATGTGGTGCTTCTTGTTCTCAGCAAGGCTTGATACATTTTGGAAAGATATATGACCTAGGAATCATAGCTATTTCATTGTCTTCTTTTTCAAGACTCTCTTTTCAGTATATGTACTGCTTCTAGTGTGTGCACCCACAAGTCTGACATCAGGAACACATCTAGTTGGAAAATGGTGCAGTATCTACAGCTTTGACCAGATGAAAAGAACTGCAGGTGTGGCATCTATAGAACTGAAGTGAGCCGTTTAGGACAGAGCACACATATGTCCTAAACTAGTAATGTTAACATTGAAGAGCAGACACCATAAAACTACAATGAGTCACAAGAAACATCACATGCTGCATCTGGTTAAGGTTTTTGGCTAAACTGTATGCAGCCTTTTCATAATGATTTGTATATGTGAATCATAATCATAGATCATACAAATGTAATGAGATCCATAAAATAGATTTATCTGACGTCTACTAGGGCCAGTTTTTCCTCCCTAAATTCTGTAACTTACTGCAGTGATATTCCAATCTTGTAAAGCGAGTGTCATTTATATTGTTTCTTTTGAACACTACTCAAACACAAATGCACTGAACTGAACAGACATGTCGGCAGGAGTATTACAATGCAGATCATGTTATCAGTAGTTAGCTATATGCTATAAGGGGTACTTTCCGAATAGTCCCTCAATAATCACCTCAAGTACATATCAGTCTCATCATAAACTTGTATACATTTCTTTTATGAGGTAAACAAAAAGAAATGTGATTTATGTTTATGAGCTCTGCTACTGCAAAGTTTGCTTGGAACTGCTTCCCTGCGCAGACTGAACTGTAGTGACATGCTCTAGGTAGCGGTCTACTGAGCTGACACAGGGTGTTAAACACAGATATGCAAGAAGCCATGGTGCAAACTCGTATTAGCACAAATGACCTATATGGGCTCACACATAAAGGTGCACACATGCACGTGCATTCACACATGGACATTATCCTATGTAACACCCTAGTGTGTCATGTGTGAAATAGGTCATGTTTGTGACCAGCTGCGAGAGTGTCTGGATTAAAAGAAAATCAAGCACTCCTAAAGTCCCTATAGACCTGGAGGCTAGCCAGCCTCAATGCTCTCACAGCTAACATCTGCTGCATTGACCCCACCTATCTTTTTTCTAAGAATGTTCCTACGAGTGTTCCTAGTGTGTGCCGTGTATGTGAATCTACAAGTTCATACACATTTTGTGACAGTTAACTAACATACTCACTGTGGAATGGTGCAGGTTATGCATATGGTGTGTGACAGAGCTGTGGCATATATACAATAACCAAAAAAGGAATGGCAAAGAAAAGAGAAATAGAGAATAAGTGAAATAATGATAACCCTTTCCCCCCACTTGTGTCAGAGGGACATGTCGGTGTGAGAAACAGACAACTCTGGGTTCTGTTTTAAGTGATGTGATGATGCATTGATTTAAAACATAGCATCGGATAATGGAAGAAAATAATATGCCTCATGAGACTGACTGCCGTGCCCAAGTCAAACTGACAGAAACATGGAATATATATGACATTACAACGGCACAATTCTCGTTGTTTCAGCAGCCTGTCAAATTGAACAGTCTAAGTGCTGACTTTCATACACAATAGATCTCATTTAGGGAATACATTTCCTCTTTCCGCAGACCTATAAAGACACCACTGCCTGAGCTAGCCTTGGTGCAACAGTCCAGTTGTCGAGCACTCAGGCAGTCTCTCGGTTCACCCCGAGGCCTGGTGTGTCATGCGCATGTCTGGCCACATACCAGTGTCTCGAGGCCCAGGGCTGTGTAGGGCTGAGGCAGAGATAGGTTAGGGCCTGCATTGCATCTGCCTCTGACCCTGAAACATGAGGGTAAGCAGAAAAGGAGAAAGAGTAGGAGGTGGAAGAAATGCAGGAAGGAGTCTAAGGCAGTGGGAAGAGGCGGGGGGACAGAGAGGGAAGCTAGTGCACATTGAGAGGATGGGGCTATAGAGAAGAATGGTTATGAGAGGAATGGGAGAGAGGTCAGTGGCCTGGGTCATGTGAGCTGCACATTGGAATCCCCTCAGGGAAGAGGGGCAGGGCGTGGTGAGGCCAGGATGAGTTAAGGGTCAGGGTCTGACCCGTCACATCACTCGCCCCCTGCCTAATCACAAACAGCATTACAAGCAAGACATACCTAAATACCATATCTCCATGTCCTTGTTGCTTTTTCTCCTTCCTTTCTTCTTTAAACTAATCTTGAAAACAGTCAAAACACACTTAAGCCAGCAAATCTTGCCTAGACTGAACCTGCCCTTTCTAGGTCACTGACTATCTCAAGAACAAGAGAAGCCAAGGAAGATAGTATGCATCTGTAGGGCATTGGAGTGCAGCCTGAAGCTAATCCTAGGGTGGCAGGGCGTGAAGTTCATCATAACACGTGCTACAAAGGGCAGCGGGGAAGAGCCCATCAGGAGAGAAATCACAGCCTTCACAGGGTGGCTGCATTCATTTGATTACAGAGCAAAGAAGAAGAGTCAGCAGCCACGGACTCAGTTTCAGTCAGGCCTGTTTTGTTATAGAAATATCCTTATCACTTAGCTTAATTAAGGGAAGAGTTCACAATGACTGAATGTAGTATGTGAAGATCCAAGTCATGAAAAGTAGAAGGAAATGATGAATGTTGCAGGGGTTTATTTTTCTAATTGTATGTCTGACTGATATAAATCCAATACATGTTTGGGTGCTTAAAGATATTCAGTGATGAAGATCCCTAACACAATAGCAACACTGTCACATATTTCTTAAGTGGAGTAAAGTTCAAATAAAAAAACAAAACAAAACTGAGTATAATTGTGGAAGCCAGGTTGCATGGTTTCCCAGCATGCCCTCTGGTTGTGCAATATTCTACACTCAGGAAGGCTGGGAGTTGACAGAAGCAGAGGTCATGAAATAGTCATGAAGCAGTGTGATGGTGATGATGATGACCGAGAGGCAGCAGGGAACAACTCTCTCACTCCCGTTCTCTCCAATTCACCAGGCTGGCTATCCCTCCCTTCGCTCCAGTCCAAAACATGTTGCTCCTCCCTTTTGCTTTCCTTCTGCATGATGCAACCACTCGTACTTCCGCTCTTCCCTTTCCTATTATTATTATTTTGCCGTCTCTCGTGCACTCACCCTCAAACATTACCCTCATCATATAGATTTCCCATCTCCATCTGTCAAGACATTTTTCATCTAACTCATCCCTGTCTCCAACACTCTATCCAACACTTTTCCTCCCCCTTTATTCTACCCCTCTCTGGAGACTTGTTGTCCATTAGTACAAGGGTTCTGGGCAGGGGATTGAGCTGTGGCTAGCTAGAGGGATGGGAGGGGGGGGTGTTCTACTACTTCTACTTCTACCTGCAGTGTGAGTATAAACAGACAGATGAATGTACCGAATAAAACTAGGATGATGAATGCGATATGTATGCTGATGATAGACCAAAACAATATAACACAAATGTAAAAAGCATATTTACTGGTGCACACACAGGCATAAACAACTGTTCAAAGGAATCTGCCTGCAACCACATTTAACACACTTTACATAAAGAGCTCTGTGGTGCGGAGTATTTAGAGTTCCCACTAAATCAGAAGTCATTTTTCTTTTCTACAAATGTGGAACACTCATCTATCATTCACCAAACAGGAAATACAGATATCCTCACTGTTTCCTTCTACTGTATGTGTGCACACGACATTCATGTATTTGTCCAACCAACAAGAAGAAAACACTTACACTAACAACAAGAGCACAGCATGACATGATAATACATTCGCTGATGCTTTGTGTCATGTCATACAAAATAAATATCTGAATAGAAAATATTAATGCAGCACCAAAACAGCCGCCACATATCCAGGTTCTGATCCAGAAGAGCTGGTCAGTTGTGACTTGGATTAGGGACACCATGGATAAGCTACGGCTAATTGCATCTTTTCTATTTGCAGGGAAAATGCCTCTCTGCATTAGCATGATCCGATGACATGGTGATATAACCTCATGAAAAAGCTGCAGATTACACATCCCTGAACGGCTGCTCTATTTCACACCTGACACATGTGCACACAGGCATAGAAGAAACACATTTGTGCATTAAGTTAATCATTAGCCATTCCATATATAATACTGCTCAATTTCACAGTCTGTACATCTGTCTGCTAAGGACTAGTTTTTCGGTGTATTACAGTTTTTTATAATCTTACGTGAAACTACCATGAAGCCTGACTCTCTGCTATGAGTTCATTTCCACTTCCTCACTCCGCCTGGCACTGTAGAGATAGACGGCCACTTATTGACAGACCCCCTGAGAAGGGAGTGGACAGACAGACAGACAGAGGGAGGAAGGATGCAGGATAAGCGAAGAAAAAAAGAGGGACAAAGACTGTAAACAAACACTCAGTCAACAATGAAGGGTATCGGGGGAATAAGACAAAAGGAAGAGGGTCGAGAAGATCATTCACTGCCTCATCTGAAATTCAAGACTGTAACTGAACAGTTTAAGAAACTGAGACAGAGGAAAGAGAAAGGCTCAAGTCAGATAAAGACATGATCTCGAAAGAATGGACAGTCTATTTAGAGTGGAAGGAGAGAGCGGTAAGGGCAGAGAACGAGTGTGTCACTGTGGTTTAACCTCTTCAACGGCACCAGAAGGCCTCACTGATAGCACGGCTAAATATAATGTGCTGGAAACATGGACAATGACAGCTATACATTTGAACTACCACCACAGAAATCCACTCATACAACCACACAGTCACAAGTTTGGTACCTTTTTAAACAAAATCATTTTCTATCACTTTATTTGTAACATTGTGTAACAGAAATCATTATTATTTGGCTGCAAAATGTACAATAGTAACTTGGTTTTGGGGGACCAAATACTGCTGTTGTACAATTTTAACATGCACTTGGAATGATTTTGTCCAGAAATGCACTGTTCAACAGGCTAAACAAAATAAACAACAACAACAAGTGTTGCTTTACATGCACGGTCAGAAAGACAGACAAGCCTGTGTTTCCCTTTGGCACAAAAGCTCATCTGTGGGCCTCTGCTCTCCCTCCCACATTATTCCCTCTGCCAGGCATGAACTGCCTCACTCCTCATTTCTTTCAATGCCCCCTGGCCCTCGTCTAATTCTCACTATATTTCCTGTCTTCCTACGTCTTAGCCTGTGTCTGCTGTGCTCCGTGTCTCTAAGCTCTGTGTTCTCCTGCAGTAGTTACTAACCTCGCGGCCCAGCCCCTGTCAGACGAGCAGACTGTCTGCTGGCGATATTAGCATACATCTGATCCCTGCTCCCCTAGCTAGAAGGCTTGTCAGCATCAGCAGAACTGTGTACACACATCCCGACATCCAATACAGCTGTCCTGTCCTCCCAGCAAAACTCGATGCAACAGTACAAACAAACAGCCACAACGCAGACAGATATAGACCATACACAAATGTGTCAGACACTCAACAGGAGAGGGGGGGTGCTTGCATACTCTACACACAGACACATATACAAGTTTTGTGGTTAAATATGACAACATTAGTTTTTTTTAAGGAGGGAGATTTGGCAGCGTGTTTTTAAACCCAGCGGTTTAATCTTCTGTGCCAATAATTCACCTTAAATCAAACTGCTATTGTAATTGGTTTGACAGCAATGGTGTGTGTTTGTTTCATTTCAGAAATGGGTTGTCCCTCATCTTTCAATACCGAGAGCTGAATGTCATTTGAGGAATATTTGCATTCCTATGCTGGCTGTCGAAACAAACAAAAATGTTACATTTGTCGGTATTAATATAAAGGTTAATGTCTCGGTAGTGCAAGAACATTGCTTTCAGCACATCCTCCCTGTTAAAGGTCCCATGTCATGCTTTTCCGGTTATTACCCGTCCCCTTGTGTGTTATGAAGGTTTTTATGCATGTAAACGGTCTGCAGAGTCAAAAACCCTCAAAGTACACCCTGTAGCGAGTAAAACTCTAACACAGAAAAGACCTGTCTATGCTGCCCCAGAACGCCTCGTTGGAGATTTCTCTTTTTCCATTGTTTTCTTCCTGGGTTTTGTGACGTGTGAATACCCAAATCAACAACAAATGACCGGATTGGCCCAAATGGACCAATCCGCGGAGCACCTCACACACCAGGATCCCTTGGCTAACTAACAGAGAGTCCCCATTGACTTGCATAGAGCTCCCTGAACGCTGGTAATAGAAGAGTTGGGATCGCAGAGAAATGCTCTCCGCAGACCCATTCTCACAGCGTTATAAACCTTTTTCTTACTCAATATCAAGCCACACTTATTGTTTTTACTTCGGCTGTGAGTGTTTGTGTGTGCTCAGGATGAGTTTCGTTTGTTCTCGCTGTATCGCCGACCCGGAAACCTGTCCGCTCCTCGCAGCAGCCTCGCAACGTCCCGAGCAATCAGAGCACACTGGGCTCACAGGGAGGGGGGGGGCAGGAGCTCCAACACGCCGTTTAGGACAGAGAGTGAATACTCATACTATACAGAGATGCTGTATGAGAAACCAATGTGAGTTTGGAAAATTGCACAGTATAAATCTATTCTAGTAGACCTCAACAATGGAAATAGGATCAGTAGAAATGGCCATGACATGGGACCTTTAACAAATCAAATCAGACTTAGATATAGACAGGATAATAGATTTCCTCAATAAAAAGAGCTCATGAACTTTAAAAAAATAAGTTGAGCTCTTATACTAATGAAGAGACCGTGAATTACTGAACAGAAAGTGAAGCATCTTTATTTCCGGACTAACTACCGTAGATAAATCTGCACGCTGACCTTTCGGTGGAAAGGCTTCATGTAGTCAGAGAATGTCTTGATAAAAACACAATTCCACATATCTTACATTTTCAATAACGCGTCTCAGTGACTCGCACAATTATTCAACACCACAATTTCACTCTAGAGAAAGCTATTCACATAAAATACAATGATTTGCGAGTGACAGATCAACTGGCATTACCTTCAATTGAATTGTCATTATTAAGCCATTTTCAGTGGAGCGCTCATCCCTTGCTAGAGTGGGTGTCTAATAGATGAGCTGGGTGTGTTTTCCAGATGGTGACTGAGACGGGAAAGCTGTGCACACTTGCAGAGCAATGCTGCTGCCACCAGAGTTTCATTTGTATCACTTTATCTACTGCTGTGAGGGTTGATGGCCAGACTAAACTCACGGCACAGTCTTGACTGCAACAATTACTTGATTGCAGCCAAACAGCTTCCATTGTTTTGCATTACTATTAGGGCTGTGCGATTATGGCAAAAATCATAATCACGATTATTTTGGTCAATAATTGATATCACGATTATTAAATACGATTATTCATTGACTTTGAAAACATCCATTTATTGAACTTTAAAACAAATACAAATAATAATTTGAACAGTGTCTTTTTAACTGTTGATTACCCTGAACGTATAATTCAACTGAAAAACCAATAAAAAAAATGATACATTTGTATTAACATTTAAATAAATAATATCAAAATAATAAATACCAATAAACAAGATCAATAAATATTTTGGAGCGCACTTCAACAAGCTACTAAACATATGTAAATATGAAAAATACAAATAAATTAGACTAAAATGAATTAGATCAAATATGTTGCAGTGCAGTCACAACCTAGCAAAGCAAAATAATTGTTTTATTCGATTATGTTGTTTTCGTAATTGTGGCAGGCCAAAATCGTAATTGCGATTAAAATACGATTAATTGCACAGCCCTAATTACTATGACGGAAAGTGTCCACCTGTGTCTTTCTCATGCAGCTTCCTGCTTTAGACAGGTAGTGGAAGCATAGGGGAGAGTGACTGGTGCAAAATGGCTGCTGCTGTGACAAGACAAAAACTGTGTGTGTAAGCCAAAACCCTAACCCAGGTGCACATTGTTTTATATCAATTAGAGAGCCATTATCAAACTATAAAAAGGACTCCAAAAGACTTTTACATTTGAATATGTATAACTCTAAAGTTAAAGCAACACAATAATTCCCCTTTCAGAATAAAAAGGGTCACGTTGTCTAAGTCTATCCACCTGGGCTTGTAACCCCGAGGCTTTGTATATAATCAGGTGCTATGATCCCAACAGGGAGATCTACCAGAGATCACCCAAACTGTTACTAGGTGACAGATGGTCATCACACACAAAAACACCCACACCAACACCATATGCTTCAACATAGATACGGCACATTTTCCTCTCTCACACACTCATGCCTTTTGACTTGCCTGTTCTTTGTTAAAATAGAAAAAAGTAATGAATGATTTTGCCTCTTCTACACTTGAATATCCAAGGCTGCAGCCACACAAGGACGATAACTGAAACGCACCGAAATCGTTATCAAAAAAGTATTCCGTCCACACGCAATAGGCACTAGAAACGTGTCCGTCCACACGAGACAGCTCGAACCGCTGGAGACGCTGTAGTACATATGCCGGGCCTGCAATGTGGCGTTGTACTTCTGCCACAAAATACACCAAAAGCAGCGAAGAAGACTTCTCGCGCATGCATGGTTGCCATGGTTGCCCTTCTGTTTATTCTCCGCGCTGGATTTAGCAGCAGAGGTGGGGTTTCGCCGGTCAACATGTCCGTTAAAGTTTAAATCTTTCGGACAAAATTAGAAAAGTGCCGGTCAAAGGTGGTCTTTGTTATTTATTGAGCTTTAAAACAAATGAATAACGACTCTATATAATAATATAAGAATAATACACAGAGGACGGAGCCTCTCTTTTCCTCCCCCTCTCCCGACAGCCCGTCAGTATCCGTGGTCTCATGCAGCTGGCTGATCCAGTAATGAGTGACCCGACAGTAAAAATAAACATATTTATAACTAGTTTAGGTAGTTTGAGAGGTAATTAAAATAGCTAAGGGTGATGATCTAACTTGAAGTGTGTGTTTTGTCATCACTCCATCACAGCGGGCGTAGCTGTAGGTTATCATGCAGAGCTGCGTGTCTCCTCTCCTGTCCGATTAGACTTCACTCACGTTTATGTCCATATCGATCAAATCTAGCTGGAAGCTCCTGCTGGGTGCACTGTCCTGCGAGATACCGGGACCTGGCTCGAAACACTGGGGCTATTGCGTCATCGTTAGCAGGAAATTATCGTTATAGGGCGTAATCACGGAGCTGTTTGGCCCCCCAGAGCGTTTCGTCCGCAGATCTACCCACCTTGGGACCCGTTATCGTTTTCTGCATTTCCATGTCGGCCTCATGTGGCCGAACCGTCTATCTGATAGAGAACTGTAGCAGATACGACCGTTATCGTCCTTGTGTGGCTGCAGCCTAAATCTGGAGACCAATTAAATCTGCAAATGTCAGAAATGATGTGCAGAGAAGGATATGAAAATATGATATAAACTAGTTTTTACAGAAAGCTGAAGAGAGTAAACTCAGAAGAGCATTAGCTGTGAGAACGATGAGTCCAGCAGCTAAATCACTGCGAGGCTGTGAATTCCACGTTGTATTTACTGTGTTCTTGTAATGTTCTCATGCGTGTGCCCAAGGTGCTAATGTTCTGGACTGGGCAGCAGTATCCTAATAGCATCATCGCACCCTGCCAGCAGCACACGCAGACACACTAGTTAATAGGTGACACTTCCACTTGCATCTTTAGTCAATTCCAACAATCCGTCCCTGCCCTGTGGATGGCTAATAGAGCAGACACCAGTAATAAAAGCTACGCCTGAACTCGGCACTGCCAACTGCTTCTGACTCTCCAATAGTTAAAGCACGACCCAAATTCAAACAATGTTGTAAGCCGAAACATCTCAATACTGGCTTTGTTTGCGTTGTTACTTCTTCTTGAATTGGACACTTTTGGGACCCAGAGACTGATCGACCGAGCTAGTGAAGGCTTGCTATATTGAAATGGATTTTTTTTAAATTACAATTGTTTTTTTTTAAGGCTTGTATTGTTTGTAGACACTGAAGCAAATTGTGTTTTTCATTTTCAGAGGCACAAAGAGAAATACATGTTTTTCCTATCTTTAAACGCAACCTTTCAAGAACTTGGGTGTCCCGTACGATAAAAGAGAGTTGAAATGAGCCAAACAAAAGACTGAAAGGTTGTTAGATGTGGATGGATCGCGAGCGGGAGAGGACTGCTGATATCGTAAATGAGGCAAAAAAATAGTATACGCAAAGAGAGAGTTTTTGCAAAGAGAGCTTGGAAGGGGGGGGGGGGGGGGGAGAGAGAGAGAGATAGAGAGAGAGAGAGAGAGAGGAGCTGAGAGAGAGGGAGCTAGATATCGAGAGGAGAAGATGGAGAGAGAGACGAGGAGAGAGAGCGAGTAACGAGTGATCTAGCTCAGCTCTACGCAGAGATCGCCGATAGAGACTTAGCTCTCGATGAATCATGATCTCTGTTTCTTTGAGAGGAGGATGTACCACAAGCAGCTTCTGGTAAGTGCTTAGCACTTGCGGTTGGTTAATGGTACACAGAACAGGTCTACTTTACGATGCTCATACAACTGCACTTCTTACTGTAACTCCAATAAACCGCCTATCGACGTACAAACAGGCCTCAGCCTGAAAGAAATAAGCCACTTTGCCCTCCACTCCGCAGGCGTCTCTGCTGCCATTCAATTGGTATGCTCCTCTCATTTCCCGCTTCAAATGGTTCTCTTGTCACTGTTTGCTCTGTTTTATAGTGCCATACATCAATAATCCTCACCATCTAAAACAGCACAGTAGCATCATACTGTATGACCTAAGAACAGGATAACTTTACAGAGTGAGACAACTGCTTGAGATACACACAGACCCTAAATCAGCCAGTGAGGCAGCTCAAAGGAAGGTACACAGCGCACTAAAGGAAAGGATGACACAGGGAAAAAGAATGGAGAGCCCCAGAATGAAGTGGACTACCGCTGCCAAAGATGGGTGAGTCACTGCAGAGAGAAAGAAGCTCATGATACAATTGAAAACACCTGAACCTGCCACAGTGTAAATTAAAGATAATGACTTTTTACTGGTTGCCACAGTAACCAAATGTTGGCACGAAGCCAGATGGCTGCAGAGGCTTGTTCCCCTAACGTTCCTGCCATTCCTCTTATTTGTATGTAGCTTTCATTTTTGTCCAAGAGCTTCACTCTCTCTTTCTGCCCTCCTGCATGCTCCACCAATTCATGCAGAGGCAAAAGAAAGCCGAATAAATATACAATTTCATACTTCAATAACCCGACAATAAAGCCTCTGATGTGTCTCTTCTGTAGCAAGAAACAAACCAGATTCAGGTGCACAGGTGAAAGAATGAGATGGATAGGTGGTGAGTAGACTTAAATACACTATATCCCCCACAGTAGAATGCAGCTTGTAAGCTTTAACAGAGTCTGCATAATGTAAACACATCACCTTTTAACACTCTTTAAGCAATGCATGTGTGCGCACATGTGGGAGTGTCACCTCTGAACTCTTCCAGCAGTCTGAGGGGAGGAAGCTGACGGGCTCTGGGGCAGCTTGTCCAGAGGTTACAGGGGTTGTGCTTGGTCATCCATTTTAAATCAGTCTCCAGACAGACATTGGAGCGCCATTACAGCTCAAAACTTTGCTGCTCTGCACTGATCTGCCTGCAGCTGCAGCAGTATTAGGGCCCAAGGCCAAGCTGTGCCTGCCGAGGCTCACTTAGTGGTGTCCACTGCCCTGTTGGTCCTGCCTACATCACAGTCAGAGGAATGCAGCCTTGCAGAGTAAGAGTCAAGCTTTAACCACAGTGAGATAAACACTTTGCAGATTGAAGGACATCTTGTAACCGTGTCCTTATTCAACCGCAAAACTGCTTCTTTAATCTCTGTCTTTCTTATTTAATATTCTTGCACACACACATTGTAATTATGTGTTTTGAACAAACAAGGTTCATATTTGAATCACTAATCTTTAAGATGCCGAAAGCATATTCTTTTACTTCTGAATTTCAAGTTAATCACTCCCCGACTATGGCTCCATTAAGATTTTAGATATATATATATAAAATACAATATAAGTGTAATTCAGAAAATGTCAAACTATCCATATGTGTTATATATGCAACATTTTGTGTCTAATTCTGAACAATAGTTATGTTATAATAATTTACTATAGGCTTCAGATTAAACTAGTTTACAGTTACATCTTAAGGTCGTTCTGTCGAGCATAAAGTCAAAACCCATTTATTCCTGGGCTAGCTGTCCCCTTACAGACACTTTATCTGTGTAGAGAGTGGCAGCTGGAGACCACCAGTGGTCACAACAGTCTGGACAAGAGGTCTACATCTGTCAGTAACAAACCCTTGCAGCACTGTGCAGTGACAACAAAATCTGTATTGAGGAATTGGATCATGAGATTGATGCAGAGGTAGACGTAGTATACGGAAGCTCATAATCGACATACAAATGGTGCAACTTCATCACTCACTCACAGACTCAGTGACAATGAGTTTATAGGGCTGGCCACTACTTTGCTGCAGACCGGCAAAAAAAGAAAAAATCAATCTTTATCTCAGTTGACCTACTCCTACTCATTTAAAAAAGTAAGTAACATATCAACTTTATTATATATATATTGTTGCTACTAGTGTTGTTGCCCTCTTGACCCTGTTCCCTCTCTAGGCCTAGAGGAAGAAAACATCTCAGGAAAAGGCAGGGGGGAGAATCAGCCGTTCTCTCTGCTAAAACAGGAAAAGAGCAGGTTGGATTTTAAAGCAGTCCTCCTGGCCCAAATCCAAATGTTAACACTGTACCTCCCACCCCATGAACACACACCATTACATTCATTCCTTTTCTTAGCAATGATGCCAATACGTTTTCCCACTATTCCCTTCCTCTCCCCACCCATCCTCTTCCCTCTGATTGGCAGTGTTGCTCCTCAATACCTCATATCCCAGAGTTCTCGTATGAGCCCACTGGCCAATCAGGTTAGTTGATACTGTTCCAACTTCTATCTGACATCATAGGCCGGAGGAAAACAAAGATCTCTGCCTTAGGATGAAATGTTGTGCAATCCTTCACGTAGCTTTTTGCTCTACTAGCCTAAAAAAAAAACATAAAATCATACAAACTTGACTTTTTCTGAAACATAAAAAGCAAACGACTAATAACAGCTTTGTAACACTTTGCAATTTGTGAAACTATAACTCCTCAAACAAAGCACCTGGATCAGAAAACAGAGAGACGGCATAACTCTACAGCTGTCATTTAATGCAATGTCATCATCATACTTTATAAGAGGATGCAGCTGAAAGCCCTGGAGGAAGTTTAGTAAGTAGACCGAACCAATTATACACCAGTTACTGTTGGGGAGAATATATGATTGATAACTGTGGAAGAAATATAAACCATTTAATAGGTATACATAGCTAATAAATGATAAGAGGGTTAAAGTAAGGTGTGGTCAACAGAAATCTTTTTTCGGAGCTGTGGTGACCACATTAGACATGAATAGATTGAAGAAAATGAATCAAATACATTTTCTATCTTCTCATTCACATGTCAGGACCAATGTTACTGCAGCATCTGCACTTGAGAGTTTCAATTGCAAAAACGATTTTCTTTTAAATGCTGTCGTCCTTTTAGATAACGCTCACCTCACAAAAACACAAATGCGCACTTCCAATTAGGCGTACCATCTTTACGCCTTTCTAATCCTTGATCTGAGACAAAGGAGGAGCACTCGTACAGTCTCACACCACACCTGTCCCCCTGAAGATGAAAGTCTGTCTACTGATGAACACGGGGTTAAGGTCAATACTGTGATTGTGGTGTGAAGGTAAAGAGGGATTATTTTTGCCAGCGTCCACTCGGAACACATCAGGGGACTTAAGGTTCTCTCTTTTGTCTTTCTCTTACAATCTCTCCGGCTCACTTTGCTACTTTGTCATTCTCTCCTGCCTCCATGGGGATTTGAAAGGGGGTTGAGGGAAGGGGAGGGGGGGCGGTATGCAAGCCGGCCAACAAGTTTCTTTTTTTATTTTGAGAGATAAAGAAAATATTTGAGCTGCATGTGCAAAGCATCGACAGACACAAATGACCACATGACCTTGAGTGGGCTCATTCATAAAGCCAACCTACGAGGCACAACCAAACAACCTAACGTGATCAAATCTACTGGGAGAGCGGGGGAGTGGAGAAAAGACCGGAAAGAAAGGAAAAAACGAATTAAGCCAGATAAAACCTTGTGCCTATTGCACTCTGGAGACTTGCTGCCATGGCGGTAGAAAAGCGAGAAAGGAAGAGAAAGCTTTAAACAAAAAAGGCCCTTGGAAGTGAAAGAAAGTGACGAGCTGAGTCACACAGAGTCCTGCACTTACGGCTATTCACAACTTTATTATAGAGAAAATATGTATTTAGAAAAGTCTACACAGCAGTCAGAAACATTTCTCCAACTTTTCTATCCATAAACAACATTGATTTAAAACAGTGTAAATACATATTAGCTCCTAGCATCCAATAACCTTTAAAATCCTTCATTGGCAGCAGCAGCAGACGGCTCCTGGCTCCCATCCCACAATCCACTCTGATGTTTAGGTTTTCAAGTGAGGCCCTTGCCTCAATAGAAACAACATATGATAGAGACTAAATCAAACTCTTGGCACAATCAGAGGAGTATGGCAATAAATGAGCAGAATTAAATCATCAGAATTTAAAAATAAATGACACCTCGAGGAACAGCAAATGCCAATTTGAACACAATCTGAAATTGTCCATACTGGTAAATAGTGCCCTGCTTAAATAAATCTACTAATCTTTCTTTGCTGCCTATTAAACCCTATCCCTTCATCTCCCTGTTAACTGGCCTGTCAGGCTGACTGTTTGCTGGGCTGCTCTACACAATGAAATGTTTACCTCCAGTCAGATTTCCATTTAGATGCCTGAACGAGCACATGGAGGTGAGAGACAGTGTGTGTCCCCGTGTCAAACAATAACGTAAAGTCCCTGCTGTAATTTTGTTATCATCAATTGCTAAATTACTTAGGTTTGGTTTGACTCCTTTCTCTGACATTTTTGGAAATTAACAAAGTAATAAAACCAACAGTGGTTTGAAGTTTATATATCCTGAACTGTAATGTGTCAGGTAGGTTCAAATCCAATGACATTAACAGGGTATTGAAAGACCTTGAAGCATGCACAAAAACCTTAGAATGCCAGTCCTATGTATGTGGCATTGCAGCACTGCAAATATGTGTTCTGCCATTTTAACAAGATAAACACAATTAGGGTCAACCTGATTTCTAGCGACAGTTTGGACTGTAGGACAAAGCACAGAGGACTTCATGACATCATGACTCTATACATCATGTGCCATATGACCAAAGAGCAGAACATCTGAATCATACATAGCATTCAACCTAAACACTGTTGGGAGGCTCTGTATGATTGTATTTTCAAATACTCTGTAAGTATACCTCTATAGGTCATGAAAAAACATGGATCAAGAGCTTCACTAAACTGGACTTTAACTCTACACAGCATCATTCAAAACATATTGCCCCTAGACACTTAAACTGATGCATCCCAGACCATAAACCCAACCATTAATGCAAAGTCATGCTATACTCCCATTGTCTATCTTTGAAACCATTACAAGGACACAGTTTCCATTTCGAGCTCTTAGCGTAAGCTTCCATTTAAATTATTGTCCCTGGTGTTACGGGCAACTGTATGTATTTCCTTGGATGCAGAATGCAACAGCTCTGACCACATCACCAAACTGCTGAGACGCGGGAAAATGTACAGTAAAAAGCCAAGATGGTGCCATCCTGAAAAACCTGACTCTCTAAACTGAGAAGCAGGATTTCTTAGATTAGTCAAACCCCAACAGCAACCATATCCCCCATTGTTGTCCCTCACACTGTCAATTGGTTAGCCATGGTTTAAATGTCCAACTGTTGCAGTTTTCTGAATCCACAATTGTAAAACATATTTTGACAAATGAATGAATTTGATTTGCTTGAATTAGTTTTGTTAAGCTCATACATCACATTTGGACATATGGCTTACTTTTGGACTCACATTAACATTTAGCCTCGATAGTGTATTCCTGAGAGAACTATATGTAAACGTGACTTAAGTGTGAATATGTGTAGTATGTGGTTAGTGATTAAAATAGTCACAAAAGCAATCACAAGTGTTCTTTTCAAAATACGGCCAGAGTAATCCCATAAGGATCTATATTCACTGCTTGCATCACAGAACTACCTGCCTCCACACCACTGAACCTGATGTATCTGCATAGGGCAGACGAAGGGAATAGATTTTCTACAACTCCCCACATACAAGTGAGTGTACTGTAGTGTGTGTGTAGTCTGCAGACTTGTCTTCTCAAAGAGATCCCAGTGGTACCCAGTATCCCTGTATAGAACAGTGGGAAAGAGAGACCTCCACACTCATGTGTGGGTTTTCTGATATCGCAAGCTATCTGTTAAGCATACATAGTAGGCAAGTCAACTGGAAGGCAAATGTATGCGCACACGTCACCGTATCACAAATGCATCTGTAGGCAAATTATTCAGCTTCTGCTTTGACAGCATTTTCTTTGAGCCCACTACTCACACACCGACATATCTACATACTGGCACAGGAGACACCACTTCTTACCAACTGCAAGCCAAAGGCACACACTCACATACTTATCTAGGCAAATTAAGCTATTCTATCTGATGCAGGGGGTGTATTATCTCTCAGATAAAAGAAAACAGGCAAGAGGAAAGGTTTTGGTTTTAGCCAAAATATATATAATTGGATCCCATCGGCTATTGTCTGATAACAATTTCAATTTTTATTAGCCTAAAAGTTGCCCGTGAACAGGACGACATCTTCTGTTAAACCATACTCCATTCTCAAACATCAAGTCGCTTTTTAGTCTTTAAATAATGAGCGGTGCACAGAAAAAGAAGGCTTGAATTGGATCTCCACAGGCTACACAGAAATCCATGAACTATTGCCCCCTTGCCCCCAGAGGCTTATCGTTCTAGGACCGACGGCCGATTGGTTTCGAGATAGAAAGATGTGTGTCTGGTGTGAAGTCCCCACAGGTGCATGTCATGTTGCAGACAAAGATGAGGACACATGGCTTGTACACATCACTCAAATGTCCTATGTGTTAACACCTTGTTCACACACCTTCTCAAATAACAATTGTTTAATTCAAGCCACATTAACACAAAACACACCCACGCTCGTACCCGCCACACATGCGGCACGTGTGGTATAATAGGAGAACATGCAGCATAAAAGGCAGCACAAAAGGGAGCTGGACCTGACTGACTGGTGACAACACTCCCATTCATCACCATGCCCTTGGAGACTCTACATCCTTCCACAGTGACAGCAGTGAACAGAGCACACACACACACAAGTTGTGTTACAAAAAGCACAGAGCATACAACAGCTCATGTCAGAATCACCACCACCACCATTTGGTTGCTTGTGTGAGTGTGTGTACGCGCTTTTATCCACATATATTATTCATCTGCATGCGAGCACATGAACGAAGTGTCTCTGGTAGGAGAGATAAGGGGCTTCTTTATTTCAGTATTTCGCTGGTGTGTGAATGAATGCGTGTGTCCCTCCAATACTCTATTAAACAGAACATTTTTTTAAAGGGAGGAAAGGAAACATAGAGCTACAAAATATGAAAGCAAGGGGGTTTCTAGGAAAAAGGAAAATAAGAGGAAGGAGCAAACAAGAATCACTTATAGGACAGAGGAATAAGCGAAAGTGAGAAGAGACAGGCAATAAAAGAGGAAGTCAGGCTCCGAGATGGCAAAGAAGGAGCTCAAGGGGGCTTATCGTTGTCATATTTTCATTTTAGTGTACAACCTTGAATTTATCAGAGACAGATTTGTAGAATTCAGGCACATCCTGTACAAGAAAACATTCCCGATCTGCCTCCCCATTGTAGCCCACAGTACTCCGCATTCATCCACCGCGTCAGCACTGACAAGCCAATACTGTCAACACTCAAAGTGGGCTTTATTCCATCTACAACACAGCCTGCTTCCAGAAAACACAACACACACTGGCACAGGAGTTACACGCACACTCTCTCACACAAAAACATTACCAGACAAAAGGCCTGGACAGCACAAAAAAAGTGTTTATTTTCCTACTAAAATGGATAAAAAAAAAAATCCCCTGTATCTTTGTGGTGTCTCATCATCCCCCTACATCAGCCTAGGTAACATGGAGTCTGGTCCTCAGAAATGTAACAGGGTGGAATGAACTAAGTTAGAAGAGCAGCTGAGAATATTCAGGGTTCATGTATAGATGTCTGTATTACACTAAAGCCCGTGCCTTTTATCAAGGGAACGATAAAAAATAAGGTAGAACACAATGATTATATTGATTTTAAACCAAATAACAAATTGAAAGAGAGCAATTTTCTTTCAGCAAGAGCCACAATTTTAATTATAACCAACATAATTAACAGCGGCTTAACAAGCAAAAGAATGTTTATGCCAATTATTTCACCGGCTACAAAGAAAACTGTCATCGCAAAAGTCCTCAGATGTAGCCAATTATTGTTAATTGTGCGAGTTGGCAAAACAACAAAAGATACTGGGGTATTTATGCTTGGCAAAAGACCATTTTGTCATTGTTAAAACAGAATAGCATGTCTTTTTCTGAAAAAATGTTATCAGTGATTGTTACATCAATTACATAGCTAATACGTGGTTACGTGGTGCCTGTCATGTATTACTGACGGACATTTTGTAACGAGAGTTGTGAGTGTCTGCCTCTTAAAACTTTTAGGAACAGTCACAAAAAAAACATTGATGTGAAGCAGCTTGTCCTCTGCATTTAAAGCCAATGTTCGCTTAAGAAGTAGAAGAGCAGATAACGGCAGCATTACGTGTGTTCTATTTTTATGTTGACCACAAATAGGTCTCCAGTTTAATTCATAGGAACTTATGATCAAATAAATTGCAATATTGGTCAGAAAGATGGCTTTAGAAAATCTATTTTGAGTTACATCAAATCTTTCAGCCCTTCAATATGGTCAGTACCGTTTGGTATTTTTCAATTACCCACGACCAAGTGGATTATTGGACAATCAGAGAATATAATTTGACCAAAAGAACTGTGCATCTGATCACAGAGATCTATAGAAAATCTGCAGAAGAGAGAAACTACTGCACAGACCGCCTCCCATATTCTACCATAAAAGCTATTAATGCATTCATGTATTAAGGTGGTGCAGTGCAGGAATTCAGGGATTTGTCTTTGTCTGAGAATTAACATGTTTAGAGCATAATATCTTGGGCTGCGATCTTATGGGCAAAACCAAAAATGGTACACTACCTGTATGCATAATAATGTGTATACACAGATATACACACACACACCATCCACAGGCAGAACACACATAAGCACACAATAGAAAGTCGGTCAATGAATGGGAGGGGGCAGGCCGACTAGCAGGTGCTGTGTTGGTGGAAGATATGGCTTCTGTCCACCTCAGCATTTCTAAACACTCACAGTTATCTCCCCTCTCTTCAGGAGGAGAGGTCATTTCTTTCTGCCTCTGCACCACCGTCCTCTCTTCATTTTCGCTTTCCCCTTCTGCTCAAGCCTTTTCTCCCGTTTCATTTATCTACTCCCACCTCTCCTTTTATATCCTATAGCTTTTATCTTTTTTTCCCCCTCCAGTATCCTTCTTCTTTTCCTTTTTCACTCCACCTTTCTCCTCTCCATCCCCTCCTTCCTCGTCGTCTGCTGCGTTCTCAGTGGAACAGCCCATTCAGCAACAAAACAAAAGCCGCCCAAAGCATCACACACTGGCTAATCAAGCAAGACCAGAATGCAGCAGCCCTCACATCCACTCAACACCACCAGGATACTGGGTCACACTGGAGTGGAGAGCAGCAGGATTTGAGGAAAGGTTGAAGAGAATAAATATGCACAGGACAAAATGATGATAACCGCCGAAAGTCATTTTAATTCTAAAGGTTGAGTCTGTGTGTACATTTGGACATAGTGAAGAGAATGAGTTTGACAGTACAAAAGGCCGTAACCACTCCAGGTAAACTCAAGATGGGAAGGAGGGCTAAAGGAGGGCATAAGGGAGAGGCAGAGAGATAATGGGGTGAAGAAAATTCACTGACAGGCCATCACCGGTGAAGCAGTGCATTCATGACGATGATGAAACCCAACAATGGTCAGCTGCAATCTCCTCCTGGACAGAGGATGAGCGTTTACATGCAAGCGTGCCAGCCAGCTTTCTCTGTGGAGGTAAATAACTGCTGTTCAGCTTCAGGGAGAACTCAAAACACAACAAAGAAGCCGGTCCTGCAAGATGCAGCGATAGGAGAGATATGTAAACATGCCACAGCAACAACAGGAGGGCCCACATCAAGAGTGGGTGTATGAACAAAGCGTATTGTAAGCGAGGCAAAAAAGTTGGAATCACTCATCCACCTATGAGATAAAGTATTCATACCCATGGTCACGGCACAGATTTGCCTCATGGAGGGATTAGGGAAGGGAAGTGTTGTACTGACATGAGAAACACATTCTCTTCTTAGTGCAAAAGGAAGAGGGAAGGCTTAAGAACAAGGGCAGGGAGGATTGTGGGAGCAGAACTGCTGCAAAGATGGAAATGTGCTAAAAGAGAGCAGACTGCCAAGTAACTTGTTGTAACACCCGCTGATTCCCCCAGGTTCTCCGTCTGGCTTCAACCCTTTGAATTCTACAGCAATTAGTGCCTTACCTCAAAAAAGCCCTTATCATATTGTTTTATGTGCCTTGCTTTTTAGGAATTGCATCACAAAACTGTAGCTAAATGAACCTCTCTGTTAAGCTAAAGCTCGATTACTGGGTGTTTCCTAAAATGTCTAAAACATTAAAAGGATTGACCACTGGTATTGTTTTACATATCCTAATGTCTATATGTGTTGTTCAGAGTGTGAGACTCCTGACTCAGTTTTATGTAGCTGTCGGAGTACCTTTCTCTCATTATGACTATGTTTCGAAGAGGAACCTAGTCTGCAGCGGTAGGATGCAGAACCAAGTGTTACAAAAAAAGAGAAATCAGCCAACAGAATATTCATAATAAGTATTTATAATTACAGCTCGACATTTTTCGTATTCTTTCTTTCAAGGAGAGTTGGACGAGAAGATCCGTACCCATCATTAGATTGCCAAGTAGTAGTTTTGCAGTGGATTATGTGAGGATTCTTTCCTACAGTTACTCCCTGTTAACTTGGGGTCATTGTGAAATAGTCAAACAACCAGCCGAGACCCCAGGAAGTCACTGTTTCTTGCCTTAAGCCCCTGTAAAATCAAAGCTAATCGTTCATTTTTTGTCCGGATTACACGCATAAGATTTAATGTGTTGTGAAAGAACCATGCTAGCGGATTCTCTGTTGAGTGGCATCAATCTTCTCAACTCACACTCATACTCATTCCTTTAAATGTCTCACGTTGTCACCAAGTTTAATTTGAAATCAATGATCTTTTGAGACAATATGCCACTTAACACTCATTAGCACTAAGATTAAAAGGCAGACAGAGTGGTGGCACGTTTAACATGGTTTGTGAAATGCTTTAATACACCTACCGTAATACTAATGATTATAACATCAATTTCTGTGGTTCAACATTCGTCATATCACTTGTGCTAGAATATGTGTACTGTTCTGCAGAAACAATCATAAAGGAAAGCACAATGTCAGTATAGCATGTTTGAAGGTTGAATAGAAAAAAACATCTGGGTGTGACGCAAGACAATAATGGTAATAAAAGGAAAGAGTGGGATGGTAAGGAGGAAGAGAGGGCAGAGTGTGCTGCGAGGAGGAGAGACTGATGGCAGCAGAGAGGAGGCCATAGTAACGAGACAGAGAGGCACGAGAGATGGTGTGGAGTATATAGGAGAGTGTGATGGTAGGATGGGATTTGAGTCTTTTAACTTCATTAGTTCCGCCTCAGTCTGGGGTCTGTAGATTATGTCTAATTAAGCAGCTTAACATGGCTTAAAAAGCACCACACAGAACGCACAAGAGCCTTATCTGTCAACCTGCTCAAACGATTCTCCGCTTCTCCTTTTCTTCCCGTGGCAGGCTAACATAAATTCCCTTTGCATGGCCTTTATGCTGGAGAGATTAGAGGCTCTAACATTGGCGCGAGCTGGATAGCTAGCAGCCGCAGCGATAGCCGTGTGGGCTGTGGAGAAAGACAGGGGGAAAGAGAGCACGTGTGGAGAGCAGAGGCTTCCTCTCAGACTGCAGGGGGAGAGAGTCGATAAAGAAGGGTGGGGCTCACCAAACAACTGTGCTCCTGTCATTCTAATCAGTATTGGTGAACCAGCCAGAGTTAGGCACTGCATGCTCATTATCAGAGTGTTCACCAACATTCACCCAATGTGGTTCAGGTAAATATCTAAAACTACTAGGTGATTCGTAGATTCATTCAAGGTTCATATGCTAGGGCTTTGGCAGGAGTTATGGTTATAGATGGTGTAGGAGCCACATTTGAAGTATTTTTTCTGTGTTTATTACGGTACATGTTTTTGAGTCACTATAGGTGGTGGGCGTGTCAAAGGATTTGTGTGGTGATGTTTGCGGTTATATCCGGTTGCTTTTACCTGCGCACTTTGTGATAGATGGAGGGGGAGTGAGCTGGAGAAGGACAATTTTTGTTGACCGCACGCACGCACGCACGCATAAAAGAATATACATATGGATTAGGGATGCCAGAAACTGACCATGATCAAAATCGAAAATCGGACAGCCCTGGCGAATATTAATCGATTATTCGACACCCCCCCCCCCCTTCAGCTGCAAAGGAAACTCAGTCATTATAGAAAATACAAAATGTTGAAATATCTCGCATGATCAAAACACCTGGATCATGTTATCTGTATAAAGGGATATGAAAAACAAGATTCCTAATGTTTTTTGTGAAGATCTTATTTCGAACATGATCTAAACCAGTATATGACTCAAAACAGTCAGACTGCTCAGGAAGTGAACACACACACACACGTCATTATGAAAACTGTTACAACGGCAACAACCACCTTTACCAAATACATGTTCCTGCTGGCTAGGGTTATTGTATATCTTGTTTGGTGAGACACTTCAACACAGCAATTAAAAGGTGTGTGACTTTTACACGGCTTCTTACACACCACCTGCTAATTATCGGGCTGGAGTGTAGTCACATTGATAGAAGCGTTGTGAAACATCAGACATGTCAGGCTGCCATATGTCAGCGCAGGGAAACTTGTTTTATGTGACTGAGGAGGAGTTGGAGGAAGCTTTAACAAAACACAGGAGGTCACTGGGAGTTTGGCTTTCCATACCAGGCAACATTCCCCACCTCAGGCTTACAGGTATACAAAAACAATCCCTTCTTTGTCAGTATCCGCTGGCATCTCACTCCTTAATCTTCTTTATTCCTGCCTCGGTTAAATTATATCTATTGTGACACAGGAATGCAAAAAATAAAACCACATACAAAAAAGCAATTCCCTTTAATCCACAAACACTACTCTCCAGCTACTGAGGGAGGATGAACAGTACAATCTCTTTGGTGATTTCAACATAGGCAAGGCAAGATGGCCGCCCTCAAAACTGGCCCATCTTGTTAAGATGCACGTACACACCAGGGGATTGAGGAAACTGTCCACACATGCAAACGGTTATGTGCTGATGTTGTGCACGTAGCCTGAGAGCAAAATCTACAGAGCGTCTCTCTTTGACACCAATTCATCTCATTCACTCCTATCGGCGGGCAATGGGCGGAGAAAAACAGGTTTATGGCAGATACACAAATAAGGGCATAACATGAGTTATTTGCATAACACAGAAGAACCAATGAAAGAGAGAACAAAGTTAAAGACGGAGAAGTAGAGGCCAACAGCTACAGAGAGGAGAAGGGGGAGAGCAAGGTAGTGATGAAGAGATAAAGTCAAAGCCTGACTGATGTAGTGATGAGAGTGCGGGACTTGGAAAGGAGGGAGAGATGAAGAGAGAGCTGCTATCTGATAGAAGGGATTTGCCCTTCCCTGGAACAGTAATTTACTAAAGCCATTCTACACAGGCCCATCAGTGGCGATCTGCTGGCAGATTAGACGACACAACCTCATCCCTCGCGTTCCCCCCAGCCAATCAGCAGCGAGCAGCGAGCACAGGGCAAAGGATGAAGGGAGGACACAGGAGGGGAGGGGGGACATTTCCTGTCTGTTGTATTAAGGGAGGCCTCATGAACTAACATAGATGCACACACATGTGGCTGAATACATACAGGAGATTGGATTGGAGCTATTACTGTTGCATTTTCCCACCCTCGGGATACAGCAGCTAGCACTGCTTGGGATTTGTCATTTATAATCTGTTTTTCTACCCTTGTTTCCTCTATGCTTGCTTGTGCCTTTTTGTAGTTTGTATCCTTCCCTGAAGGCCCTCACAGCATTCCTCTGTTGTGTCGGTCCAGCCGCTCTCCCCTTCTCCTTCCTCCCTCTCTCTCTCTCTCTCTCTCTCTACCTCCTCCCCATCCCTCTCTATGCACTGCAGAGGCCTGTGGAGTGTGCCCCAGCTGTGCAGGCGGTAGGAGTTGTTTACCATGGTACATCGTCAGGGAGACCCGAGAGCACCGCCTAACACACTCTCACAACCATGTTACGCACACGATGTTGAACAATATAGGCCCTCTGAATAAGTCAACGACCCAGCGTGCACTAAAACAACCTCTCCTGGTGACCTTCCACAGCATGAAAGCAAATCTCAAATAGCAATAACAAGGACATTCTGGAGGAGAAAAATAAGAAGAAATACGGATGAATCCCAATTTGAATTTTTACCTTTGCGTCGTAACACATAGCTCCATTTGTATCCATGCATACACACTGACCACTGCACTCTTCTTGTTAATACAGCCCTAAACATTGACATCCTGTGTCTACCTCTTCAGTGCCGAAATGTAAAAAAAACAAAGTAGAACAACAGTGAGCTGTTCCTTCCCTCTCTCTGCCATCACAGCTTCCCGTCCTTCTATTTACAGCTGCCGACCAACCTCACAAGACCCCCAAGGGTTTTTTGCATCGTTTTACCAGACAGCAAACAAATAAGAAGTGTCCTGCAATCAAAACAGCATAACTCAAATGTCACTGACATGCTTATGGCAACACCTAAGCTAGTGGCTGTAATATACCTTTTTATTTTATTATTTTCTATTTGTTTGTTTGTTTATTTAAAGGACCGTGCACATTAATCCACATTGCTGTAAATGAGCCAGTATTAGCCAGCAGTAGGGCTGTGCAATTAATCTTTTTTTTTAAATCGCAATTACGATTTTGGCTGCCACAATTGCAAAAACAACATAATCGATTTTGCTTTGCTAGGTTGTGACAGTGCAGTGCAACATATTTGATCTAATTTATTTTATAGTCTAATTTATTTATCATATTTATATATGTTTAGTAGCTTGTTGAAGTGCGCTCCAAAATATTTGTTGATCTTTTTTATTGGTATTTTGATATTATTTATTTAAATGTAAATATAAATGTATCATTTATTTTATTTATTGGTTTTTCAGTTGAATTATACGTTCAGGGTAATCAACAGTTAAACAGATACTGTTCAAATTATTATTTTAATTTGTTTTAAAGTTCAATAAATTGACGTTTTCAAAGTCAATGAATAATCGTATTTAATAATCGTGATATCAATTATTGACCAAAATAATCGTGATAATGATTTTTGCCATAATCGCACAGCCCTAGCCAGCCGGCTAATTTTCAACTGTTGTCCTTGGCAAGATGTTAAATGACCACACTAACTTCTTCACTAACTTTTTCTATGAAGTCTTGCTATTCCGAATCTCTTATACTTTTTCTTTCCTCTAACAAGTTGGATGTATAGTACAAACAGCAGGTTGTAGAAATAATGGAAGCATCAACATCCTATTAATGACAGTGTTGGTGTCGTTTCTGGCAGAGGTTGCCGGGAAACTCATAAAAGGCAAGGTAATTGCCAATTACTGCTTTCACAGTGAATCTCAAAGATTATAAAAACGGTGGAAAAGCACAATTCCAAGGACATGTTCCAAACAAGACCTAGCTTTGTTTTAAAACATGACGTATTATATTGCTTATCTCACTGAACTCCTTAAAGATACTGTATGCTTAATACAAGGCCCTCAGCGCTGTCAGCTAATACACAATACAAGAAAGTACAATGGGTTCCCACTTATCAACTCAAACAAGTCACTCTTCTTAAGCAACATTTGTCACTAATTGTCTGTGTTTACTAGCAGTGACTTTGTTTTAGAGTCCCTAATGGTTATTCTTGACAATACCACAGATATAATAACCACCACATGTATCAAATATGTTTTTGGCTGGACTATAGGCTAGATAGTTATGGAGGCCATAAGCCTGAGTTCACATGTTCCAAAATGGGCAACGTTTTATTTTGGATGAACTTTATTTTGTTCAATTAATCCGCAACTATGGTGAATGGGGACAAATCTAGGCAATGAACAATGTGTCTGTTTATCTCTCAGACAGTTTATGTGCTGGGAGCTTAAGCCAGTTGTGTCCGCTACAAAATTGATCAGACCAAGAAGTTGAGTTAGTGAGAGAACATGGGACATTCAACAGTCAAATCAGACAGGCTTAGTCAGTCTTTAACTGGAAAATTATTATAGAGTTTTATGCTTAAGTTTATTAAAGTATGTCCTTGATATTTTATATATATTTTTGTTAATAATTACCTGTCAGAAATTGCAGGAAACCCTATGAAAGGCTGGATTACTCTGATCATTTAAGCAGATATCTGAGCTACTTGCATTTTGTTCATTGTGCTTTTATTTGGATATTAATAAGGAAAGTAATCAGTTAGAATGAACGTTTGTTCTGTAAGCACAACCTGTTGTTGCAAAAAACAAACGTTAGTGTTGTGACTTGTCATTGTAAGCTGAGAAAAAAGGTCAGCGCCTATGTTCCACAATAATGAGCATTGTGTTGAAATCTGTCCGTCAAAGTCATCTAAATGTATGGAAATTATTAACTAAAAAGCTGTAGTGCTTTAATGGATGTCAATTTTTGTTTTCATAACTTGCGATGGTGAACTACACCTACACACTTGATTTATAAAGACCACGTCTACCTGTAAAAATAGCAGAATATAAACATTAATCTAAGTGAAGGAAATGATTCTGGCTCCCCTCTTTTTCTCCTAACCCACTATAGTAATTCAAACTCTGGCATCACAGTAGAGATAAGGGATCTAAGAATGAATGGACACTGTAACTAAGATTAACATTCAATAATGATGACAATGCTAATGGTCTGCCAATGTTTTGATAATCATGTTTCACCAGAGATCGTTCCAGCAGAGGTTTACCTTTCTTCATCTCATTTTCTTTCTGGCAGTCACATGGATTTATGCAACAACAGGCCCAGCTCGTCCTGACCTGACAAACTGCATTCCCAACGACCTTTTCCCTCATTGGGCAAAAAGGTCTGCATTCTCTTCTGTCCGTTGACTGTGACTAATACGAGCCGTGGTGTGGGGAGGCTGTCCTCTCCCTGAACAACCCTCAAACCAAAAACAACTTCTAGAAATGTTTACATTCTTCACACTTGTTTCCCTTTCTTTAATCTTCAATACCTACATACATTGAAGTCAGCATTGCAACAAAAAGAAAGGCAGCATGAATGGTACAGACTCAGGTTTGTGGTTTGTGGGGATACACAAACAAAAACCTCAGCAGAAACTATTGTGAGACTGTTTTCATTCTAAAATGTCTCACTTTTGTGACTCGTGAACACAAACAATAGGATACACAATTTCACACTCTTACAGTAATAGGAGAGTGTGACCTTGGCTGTTTATTCAGTGATAAGCTGACTGCAACGTGATTTAGCAAATCTTTAACTGAGATAAGAGAATGAAATACATTTGAATGTTAAAAAGCTGCACTTAAATTGAGACACAGCTCTCCAGTTCTCATCAGGAATGTTACAAAATAGTGGATGCTCAGGAGCTGGTGGAGAACTGCAACAGGATATGAACTCTGACATAAGAGCTATGGACCTTGGGGCCCCAACTGCATCCTGGGAAATTATGGCACTGAGAAGAGAAATGACCCATGTCACCCCAACCCAACCCAATAGCTAAATCTATTTACGAGCCTCTAAAATGGCACATTGGAAATAGAAGTGTATTCAAACATCTCTGTAGCATTCATAGCAGCCTTTTTCTAATTGCTTCTAGATTTAAGCATTCAAACACTGATTCATCACTGAGAGTATTTTTTAACACAAAAAAAATTGCTGTTTTCTTCACAACAGTAACAAGGTCGAAGCCAGGCCAACACAGACAATGGCAGACAGGCAGAAATCGTTGTCTGTATTTTTTTTTGCAGGTGGACCAACCAGCACCACAATAAAGACGGCCAACAACAGAAAGAAAAGGGATGGTAGACAGAAAGAATGACAGTGCTACCATCCTCAGATATAACACAGTAACATTTGGCTCAGGTTGCTTTGGGTGTGCCTCTATCTGTAAAATCAATCTTTCGCCCCCGACGCCGCGGTTAGTCGCCGCTTGCTGTTTTATGGCCATTTTCCCAGCCGTGAGACAATAGTATGGACATCATTAGCTAAGTGGTGGCTGGATGACAGGCGGTGGCGCTGCGATCGATAACGGCAGGCCAAGACATCTGCAGGCTGAGCAGTGCTTACTCATCAGCCATGGGCTTGCATGAGCCCTAGCTGAGGCCAGAAAACTGGGACCGGGCCAGATAAGGGATGTAGAGGTGTCGGGGGCTCGCTGCCTGTGATAACAAATGGCTATGAACAGCCACCTTATCTTCTCACCTTAAAGAGGATATGATGTTCACTGTCACACAGCAGCATAACTGCCAGATCCACTCTGACAGTTATGTTATGAGGGTGAGGAGGGGTCAGCCACTGTTGGTTATACTGTGTGTGCCTGTGTGCGTTTAGAGTAGTGTACAGACTTTTTCAGACCATGGTGTTCAAACTTTAAAATTTGAGTAGCATCAACAATGAATACTTAACAATAAAAGCCACCTAATTATTTGCTAATGTTAAAATGCCTGGGGCAAGCTTCAAGTAAAGAATACCTAATCACAACATTGTGAAAAATGTCCCTTGTCAAAAACAAGGGTTTTGTGTGTCCTTATATTTGTAGAAGAGAGCCCGTGTCAGCACATGTTCACTGGGAAGATGCCAAAGGCCAACACAGTGGTGGCTAGAGTCCCCTGAAGTGGCATCTGAGACAAACATCTAGTGACAAGGTGATGGCCTTCCTGTGTCCTTAACCACAGCTGACAGTAACTTTGCACTGTGCTCCAAGGACAGATTTTTATGAGACATGGGAGAAGCCATGGGGAGATAAATACACAAAAATGGAAATATTCAGGGACAATGTGAAAAAGGGACCAGAGCGATCGATGGAGCTCATGAGGAGTTTGGGAATAGGAAGAAAAAGCTCAGGGTCGAGTGAGGTACTTTCAGGGGCTTATTGTTGTCTGGGTCTGCGGGCACCATTTCCCCTCTCTCTCTCTCCTCTCTGCTTCCGTCCTTCTCTTTTGTTCTCCAATGCTTATCAGTCTGTGATTAAAGCTGCCAACTTGAATTAGGATACATAAGAAATATAACACCTCTTCATCCTACTCCCCACCTCTCTCTTTTCTGTGCTGCAGGTGTACGAAAACACTGCCAATAAAGTTGTCAAGACACTGAGCAGAAGCATAATGTAGGAGACATCTTGATAGATAAGATACCAAGGTCGAGATAACACAAACTAAACATCATGTTCCTGCTGTGTCAATACTTTCCATGAGCATTAACATGCACATATTTCAGAGGTTATATTTTGACAAAAAGCACAAGTCTAGACCAATAGAGACAACTTGCACTAAAGGGATTATTGTTTAAAATATCACCACCACTTCACTCTGTGCTACTGAATACTGTTTGTAAACTGCCAAATACTAAAGGCATTCATGCTCCATCTAACACTAGACACCTAATCTTATTACGGCTAATGTGTTAAAGTGAAATGAGAAAGTAAATAGGGGTAGTTAATCACATAACCTATTGCTTAGAGTAACAATGTTTACAAAACAGTAAGGGGAAGAGAGCAGAGGTGAGGATGCTAGTTTTTGTAATCTAAATTGTAATATTACACCTGACAGGAGCAGCTTACATGTGCAGCCAGTCTTCCTGGATAACACCCAAACCACAAAGTGTCTCGGTCACACTGATGTTGCTGTTATAGGAGCTTTCAGAATTGAACTAATCCGACTCTTGATACCCAATGACGAAGCCTATAAATCTAGCATAAAACAAAATGACTGCCCAAGCGGTCCTATTGAAATGTTTCACAGTAGGAAATCATAAATAAATGTTCCATAAAACACAATATCTTAAATCCCACACTACATATCTCTCTTCATTTTTAAAGGATGAAAAAGGATAGGCATGCATTGAGCGCTTTGCACCATTATTGCTTTACTGCTGAGCTTCCAACTGAACCAACAAGTTGTATGGAGTTAGTCATAACTACTGCTATCGAAGGGAAGAAGGAGTGCCACCTGCGGCAACTGCCATCATTCAGGACGGCAGGCTTGTGCAGAGAGTACAGACATCAGATGTAGCTTTCCTCTGAATCTTTGTCTCTCAGTTCTCCCCTCCACGCTATCCACTTCTCCTGCCCCCCCCCCCCCCCAAAACACACACTGTATGCAGGTGGACTTCCTACAGGAAACCCAGGGGCGCCACAAAGGGAGAATCTCCAGAGAGAGAGTCAAACAATGACACACACGGACTTCTCCTGACTCCAGCCCAATTTAGGCAATGAAGCCTGGAGGCTTGCGAGTGACATGAGGATAGGTCATCACGGCAGGATAAGACAAAAATTAAAAAGCGTTGGGTTAGTGTGGGAATTGTATTAGTGTGCGTATGTCCACAGACTAACACATGCCCAAAGTTATCCTTTAATACTTGTGTAGGTGGATTTCAGGGCCGTCTCTCTTTGTTCCTGAGGGTGAGAGGTTTCCAGTGTGTACAGCCTTTCAAAATCCAAAGTACAGACAGCGTAAACACTGACTCACTCGAAAACAATCAGAGGCTATTACACCCTTAACCTGAGATAGTAACGGCTGCATTTATGCATGAAAGGCTTTTCTTTTCAGACTAGTCCCTTGCACAATCCAAATAACTTGGGAGAACTTCAGAGTTATAATTGTGTTGGCACTGTCGGTGGTAAAAACTTTTTGCAACTGATTACAGCAGCAGAAGTCCAACCTATTGAACTCCGGGCAGTGGCCTCATTTCATTGGCAGTGACTCAATCATAACATCTTATCTACAGACATGCCGAGTCATGGAATTCAGCTGTGGCCAATAGCCAAGCAGCAGGGTTACTTATGACTGTCATTGATTGGTTGATCTTTGAGCACAAAGCTGAAAGGGCACATACCAGGAACACGGCCTGAAGCAGAAACTGGCAGCTCGCGTTTTACTTTACTCCCTCATTCTTGTAGCTGTTTTTCTCCTCTAACTGACTACCTACTTTGTTGTGTCACTCTCTCGCTGTTCCTATTTCTCCCCTCATGTTCCTTCTCCACAGCTCTTCCAAATTACCATAGCCTTGTCCCTCTGTTGTGTAATTGTATCTGAAAAAGCAAAGCAGGGCCGCTCACGTCCAGAGGTCACCATTCCTCTGTGGCTTACATCCTGGTACTTCATCTCCATGGTCACCATGCTTCAAACAGAGTCTTTTTTTCTCTTAGGGAAGAAATATGAAGGCTAGTTAAAACTATCTCAACAGAGCCTTACGGTGACCATTTAAAACATTAATCATATCTAAAGCCCTTACTTTCCACTAACATTATCCATTAATAATGCATTTGTATTGGAAAAGCAATACCATAACAGGGTAGGCTTGGAATAAAGAGCAAATGCAATCTTTATTACCGATTCATTGGAATTAAATTACTTTCAAACTTCTTGGGTGAGCCATTTGTTGTAAAAGGGCTTATGTATAGCAATACTAGTGATTTTAGTTTTGAATCATTCTTTTACCTCAAATGAAAGCTAGGCACAACCACCATTGTTGATTTGGGGTCAGTTCCCTCATACATAATTCGCCATTCAGGGTTTGGAGTTAAACTGGCTCTAAAGCAGAATAGGGACACAGTACAGAGGCCTCTATATCAAGCTGACCCATCTGCAACGAGCATGGGAGCTGAAGCAATGGGGAGAGAAGAGAACCTCAGTTCAACTTAGGCAGGCACACTTTCTAATGGAAATTCAGATACAATCATCCCAGAATGCACTTCTCTCTGCCTAATAATCGGCCACTAGAACAAGGCAGCCATTGAGAGGAGAGTGACTGTAATCTGCTCCACCAAACTCCAAAGCTGCCCGCTATAATTAGCTTCTTTCTCCATCAAACACAGGCTTACACTGACTCATAAGCAAACCTCTCCTGTAATACAAGAAAAAGAAGACATGTAGTGAATGGCACCTTCACAGATTAGCAGGGAGATGTTCTGTCCTTCGCATGTGGAGTCACCCTGCGTTGACAGGTATGATAGATGTGAAATTGGCAAATGAGCCAGTCAGAGGCCACTGTTTCATTCAGCGGCACAGTCGTTTTGTGGAAATAAAAGCCTGGGTTGATTGACATAGAAATAATTTGGTTATGGTAACATTTTCAAATTGATTGATATTACAAGCCAGAAACACATTCTTACTTATCAAAATAACTCACCGCTTGCATTACAGATTTACAGCAATGAAGGCCTCTTTACTTTCTGGTTGCCATACTCTTTTGGTTAATGGTCAGATGTTGAAAAAGTCAAGTGAGGACTATTAGAATTAGGCTTGATATAAAAGGAGTAGATTTTCCTAAAGTGTTTCTGTTACAAAGCATGTTGAAACCCTGTGATTTTCTGCCCACATAATATGGGACAGAATCTCACTTCCAATGCCCTCATCAAAGGATGTATCCGCATCTCTGGCCCACATCCTGACAAACAAAGCCTGCCCTCCTCTAATCCCAGGAACATGTTCTAGTCCAGGGACTCACGACACGATCGGCAGGCCAGAGGCAGGCAGACGGGGGAGAGTGGGCATGTTGGTAGCTAGCCTGCTGCCTGGGCAAATGGCACAGCTATTAGGGGGAAAAGTGGCTTTCTGGAGAGGTGTGACTGCACTGCAAAGGGCCCAATCAGGTAGAGAACAGAAATGCTGACAGCTGCTAATGCATTTACCTGAGAGCAAAGAGACTGTTTGCCAAGTAAAGTGTGTGTACATGTGTTTACTTTCTGCATAACACGGTCTTCCCAATAAGGTTGATTAGGATCAAAGAGAGAGAAACTCGTCGAAAAGCAGTCAGTCAAAGAACAGCCAGCAAATGAGAGTGGCAATAGGTCAGTCTGAAGGGACTTTGTTTGGGAACCAGAGGAAAGAGTGGAATACAGACTGGCAGAGGTGACATTTCACCTCCAGAGGACTGCCAAGGTGCCCTTAAGCAGGGCATAACTGTTCATTCTAAAATCCCTCATTAAAAAGGGAAAATCCAGAAAAACAGAACAAAAACCTTTCAAAGGAAAGTGCATTATTATTGTTTTACAGGGTTATGAGTACTATTTGCTCGGAAAGGACAGACAATCCACAAGATAACGCCATATATCCATTATCTAATGACAGTTCCTGTTTTGAAAATGTCCCGGTATCTGGCAGTGACATAGCACTGCAGGCCCCAGCGCTGCTGCACACCTCTGTGTAAAGGCCACATCACAAACCTGCAGGCATTTCTCTACTTATCTCACTTTCACAATCAAACTAAAATCATTATTCCACAGGCAGGTAGATCACTTTTGAAATCAAAGTACTAAAGTCTAGTGGAAGGACATAAAGGGAGTGGCTGGCAGGGCAACAGTGAGATTAAGCGTGACATACCGGAGACACGTTATTTCACAATAACAGATGAAATGGTAGTGTTGGTGGTTTGCATCAGGTTACCTTTATCAATCTATTTGGACCTTATCTTGCAGCATGGAGGGGTAGACATCAAGAACTCTGATAGTCAAGTTAAATATCCTCACCTGAGATATTTAGTTGGTGGAAAACTGCTACACATACACTGTATATCCTGTCGAAGGAGATTTGAGTAATATGTGTCCCAGATAGGCACCAGTTAAACGGGAACCGAGCAGTTACCTCCCAGCAGAGCATACGCACATTATTTAACTGTGTCACCAGGAAGCCCTACATGCAGCTTTGATGTTTGCAAAGTTAGTGGGACATCTGACAAGTGAGAAAATAATCACAAATGACAAACATGGTGTGTGTTTGAGAGGTAATACCATGACCTAAATCTGATTTAGGACCAGTTTGTGCCTACCATTATACTAAAAATGCCAAATAAAAGCACAGGCAGCTGCATTAGACAACCTCAAACTTCACAAAACCTGATTCAAAATGAATTTAACTGTTAAGTGTCAACCAGGATACGAGCAGAATATTAATGAATAAGCCAAACATGATGCATCAAACAGTTGCTTGGCAGCTAGACCAACCCAAACATCCCATTTCTCCTCTACCAATTGAAATTCATTATACTCATGGAATACATGGGCTGTTTCACCAGGCCTGACAAGACCAATGCATTCCAGGTGTTGTACAAACATTTTTAATGTTTGGACAAGATCCATTTTATGACCTCCCTTCTGCTGTTCACACTTTCCTTTAATAAATGCACAAGGGCAACCTTAGCTTAGATTAGAACAGGTTTTATATTTAACACACCCATGCACGGCCATTAGAATAATCATTATTATTACTATTAAGGGCTTCAAATCCCACCAGCCCTCAGGGGGACTGTGGTTCACTCCCAGTTTCTTGTTTTTCGCAGCACTTCTAAGTAACACGAGCTACAATTAAGGCAGGGGGTAAACGCCTTAAAAATATATGTTCAACATTGTTTGAAATTGTCCATTCGCGTGTGTTATTTGCAGTGGTAGAAGAGAATAGTGTGCAGCATACATACCATAGCTTTCCTCTCCAGCTCTCGTCCACTCCTTTCTTTTCTCTCTGCGACTCACAGCCGGTGAAAGACTTTAAAAAAAGACAAAAACACTTCCCTACAGCCCTGACATCGATTATTGCCCGTCGTTTTAAATAAACAGCCTATATGTCCATTGCTTCCTACATTAAGTGCTCGTTTCCATCAGTCTGAAGTTTTCACAACGAGATGCATAGCTGTGTGTGTCTTTGAAGAGGAGAAAAAGCAACTAAATTCTCGTCAGGAAAAGCAAAGAAATGCTGTTCAAACTCCAGTCTTTTCACCCCGGCTGGAAACGAGGAGGAAAGGGGGAGGCGTTGTAAAAGCGCTGTTTCGGTGTGTTTTTTCCTTCTAGCTTCAACCACCACGTTGTTTTGACCAATTATTATTTCCTTTGTTGTGTCAAAAATAAAAAGAGTCCGTATGAAACGCGATCATAAGCTTTGCCTTCATTTTTTCAAAGCGCCGCTTTTCAGAGAACAACAGCTCGTCCGAAACCGTTGTATTTTCCTTTCGGAGGTTTAGCCCCTTACAGGCTAAATGTGTGTGAGTGTGTATAAGTCTATTTTTTTTCAGCTTCCCAATAATGGCGGACCTTCTCCCGAATCCAGCATCTCCCCTCCTATTCACACACGCACACACAGAGAGAGAGGGAGAGAGAAAGAGAGAGAGTCTCGCCCAGCGGTTCATGGACACAATTACAACACAGACTCACAATGTTTATCAAGGGATTCTTAGAATGGATTAAATATAAAGGACAAATAGGAATTTAACATGTGCGAAATAATCAGAAAAATTCAGAAGAAATATTTTGTATGCACACCATATGAGCAGTGGTGTAATGTAACTTAGTACATTTACTCAACTACTTAATTAAAAAATGTAGCTACTTTATTTTTTGTTATTTCATTAATTTGCTACTTTGTACTTTTACTCCTCTACATGTATTTTACATATTTACCTAATAGTTATTTTGCAGATTTAGGTTATTAATAAAAAATATAAATCGACACACATGATGTTATATTATTATAGGTTAAGCTACCCAGTAGTGTATCAAGAAATTCAAATAAATCCCACCTTTACAAAGTGCAACATTACATTGATGAACACATGAATGCACCAATCATTTTTAAATAATAATGAAAAAATATATGGTGCCTGAAATCGCCAATTCTGCAACCATTTTGAATGCAGGAATTTGACTTCTAACAGATTATTTCTACACTGCACTAAATACTCTTCTTCCACCTCTGCATATTACTTGTTCTCTTTACTTTTTGGTCACTTGGTGTATTTATTCAATGATCAGGGGACAAATGAATTAACAATAATGCCCTCCTATAATATAATGGCTCCAACATAACATACCACACACAAACACGCTTCTTTAAAGAATTATCAAACATGTAAATAGACGTTTTTAAGGTACTTCAACATGAGTACTTTCATTATATTCTTACACTATACTTTCATTACATTTCCGAAAGCTATACTTTTCTTAAACATGTCTTCTCTTTGTTGATTGTTTTGTATCATAGCCTTTACCTTTGTCAGATAGACAATACATTGGCTACATATACTTATATTATCTTTTTATATCATAACAACAACATCAATGACATTGACAATGTTCTTTGTGTGGAATTTGAGAATATGCTTGTCCATGTATATCAAAGCATACAACAACAAAAAAGGAGAGAGAAGAAGAAAGAAAGAGGTAAATAGGGAAGAATAAAAATCTGCCATTTAATTTTCCTCACACTTATGTTATCCACTTTGTCCATCTTGAAAAGTCTCTGTTTTAAAGACAGTCGTTCTATCGAATGCAACATATGATAAACTGTTGTATTTTAAAGCACCCAACCATGTATATATCAGCCTGATATGAGCCATATTCTGTATTGAGTACTTTTTCGGCTGATAGTTTGAGTACATTTTGCTAGTTCATTTGTAATGTATGCCTTTACTTGTCAGTATACTAAATATTTTTAAATCAATGTGACACTGATTACATACATTACTGAGGGTTTTTATCCTGGGCCTACATTAATACATGAATTACTTGCTGCTACATCATTGATATCAAACTCTTCTTCTTAGAATATGGTATTGCGACATTATTTCCGAGCTACGGGTCTTCATGTCACCATAAATGTAATTTGGCCTCTTGGCCCCTTGTCTCATGACTGAACCTATTGTCCCTTTGTCACCCTTTTACAGATTTGAATGCCATGTGGCTAACAAGTAAAAATGTGCGAATTGCTCACCCAAGGAAAATCTATCATCTTTAAGGTTAGTCTTAATTATCCAGAGTCATCTTCTTGGCGAAGGACTCACGTAGATAACCCCTTCCTTTGATGATTTCAGCCAAGACATAATAAAACATTTCAGTTCCTATGGAAGATTTATTTTTCCTGAGAAAGACATACTTGGAGAAGTGTATGCAATGTTTTACAAAACAAACTGCCTGTCCTAAAAGTTCAAACAAATGCTTGGTGTTTTGCTTTGGGAATCTCCCACATATTCCTTCCTCAAACATGCAATAGTATCTGGCTATCTTAACTCTGCCGGGTATGAAAACAAATACTTCTGGAAAGGCAATTTGTTGATTTTGAATATGACACACAGATAACATGTTGGAGTCTTGCCATCTTATTAACAGTCAAAGTACAAGATATTGCAACATTCAACTTCCTGGGCTGTTGATTAAAAACAAGACATAAGTAACTTATTTGCAAGTTCTATTAATAAAACATAATATGTAAAATTATATTGAAAGGCACTATGAGTGCTTTGACCGCTTTAAATGTGACCCACCATTAAATACACAGTCAGGCAGGGTTCAAGGGGCACTGCCCTCCATTTGAAAAAGTCCACATGCTTCTGTCCAATCACATTAGTCAATGTGTTCTCAGCAATATTTACATGACCCCAGTAACACACAGTAAGATTAGTAGGGGTCAAAGTTTCCTTTGAATAATCCCTCTCTCCTACCACTGTTTTTCATGGGCTGGACACTATCTTAACACTTTTGCTAATTTAGCTATTCAATTATGATATGTAAGGTAATTTGACATATTTAATTAAAACACCATTTGTTGTGCTGTTATTACCTTGTACACACCAACACATATTGTAGAAACACTCTTAATTTATGGGTTTGTTGATTTCCCCTTATATTTTATGTATTTGTCCGGAAAACTGTCTTTGTATTTGATGCTGGAATATTTCTGGGTCCCAAGGGCAAGCACATTCCTTCACTCACAGTTGTGCAATCCCTGACAATCACAGTCCCCCCATCCCCCTCTGACTCCCTTAACGCCCAAAACGTTCAGAGAGGCAAGCTGTCCAAGCTGTCTGGGCAATGTTCTGCGGTGAAAGGCTGCCCAAACAGACCAGTAAACAAAACTCTGAGCCCTGACTCTGCAGAAAACAACCACTACAAATGATGTAAGCTCAAGAGGGTGGAAATATAACCGGTAGAACAACTTTTTTCATTCTGTATTGTTTTTAAAAGTTATTCTGAGGTGTGTCACAAATGTGGTAGCATACACATTTACTAGGCTTGATGTCGGGGCAGGGCCTCCAATACCACCCAGCTTACCCTGCCCACCACCTCTTCAAAACGAAGTCTACTCCCCTCTGGCAGCTGAAACAGGAACATGCAAACACACACCACAAAACGGAAAAACAGCTCATTTCCCAAAGCTGTCCAATTGATAAACATGGTTTGACTGAATTGCATTTGAAATAAACTCACATTCCTCTATTAAAGTGGTGTACCATATATTCTGACATTTTCCTAAATATTACCACAGTGTAGACATTCTCTAACAGTCCTGCACAAAAGCATTGTAATGAAAATATAATTACAAAAGGAAAAAAGTAATGATTCGACACAATGGCCAATTAATTTAAAATGATTGATCCAATAATGTGTTCATCACTTCAATGTTGCAGCTGGTGAGGGAGGTTTTTTATTTGACTATTTCCTCTGCTGAGAAGCTTGTGAATTCTATACAAATCGTAAAAGCCATTCTTAACATGAATTTATAATAAACGATAAATTAATTGTAGAATATGGGTGAGGACACAGTTCACAGTGACATGGATAACAATATAATGGCAGTACATAAGTGTATTGTTGAGGGTAAACAATGTACTAAAGGGATGTATGCATTCATACACAACATGTCAATATTTGTTAACACATTTACACCATACAGTAGGCAGTTGTGTCGATTGTTTTAAGTGAAAAGTAGCAATACAACACTGTGAAAATACTTAAACTCAAGGAAAAATCCCTGTTTAGACATTTTATTGTATTTTTAAATGACCTGTGTACAGTTAAACAGCTTTACAGTAAGCATGCTTTAAAGTTTAGACTCTAAGTGCTCTACTGTAATTGTCGTTTATAGTAGGCCTATGGTAGTGAGTGAAACGCTGTTGTGTAATAGACTATGACACACAAAGGGTTATTAGTCTAATCACAGTGAATGTAAAAGTATGTAATATCAGGCAATAGTAAATTAAACAGGCAGCTAGTCAAAAGCGAAGATAGCAAAGTTGCTTAAATCAAACATAACGTCTTCAATTCTAAAAGTAATTAGCGGAAAAAACGTTTAGTTATTGAATTTGAACAACACCTTTTAGTTTCAAGAGTCACCCATATGTTTTTAATCATTATCCCATAATCAATGTGTGATTAGACATCATTTATCTGCTACATAAAATAACAGCAGTGGCCCTTTTCTTGTCATGTGATCCGATGTACGTTTCAACAAGCGACAAAGTGAAAGGGACGCTGGTTCTTGTAGTTCCATGGAACGAACTATTGGCTTTAACTGTTGCAACAAAAACTACATCGCCCATCATCCAACACAACTTTGCCTAGTTGTGCACTTCCGTTTAGCTCGGGAAGATAGCTGGAAGAGCGGTCAAATAATTTACTGATGTATTTATGTAAAATCGTATCGTAATTGTTTAGATACGCGCTATTCTGTCGCCTCCTGGGACCATATTTAGGAACCGACAATGGTAAGTATCTCACAATTGAAAGCTGCGCTGTTTTCTTTCCAAAATAGTATCGTATGATTGCTAGCTTGCTAGCATTTGAGAGTTTGCTAGATAACCTCTTCATTCAGCCAGGAAAAAACGTTAGCTAGTAAGTTAGCTTACCTCAGCAGGCTGAAGGCCACAGATCTGAAGTCACACTGTTTAATCTCAGATATCGACTACTGCTTAGCTAAAGGATGTCTTCTGCCAAACATTTTTAACTTTGTCTCCTTCACAAGCAAGCTGTCAAAATAAATGGGTGTGGTTTAGCTGCACTTTAGCTAAGGCTACCGGTACTTAAACGACATCGAATTACTGCTAGACGTTCAGAAATAGCTATTGCAAAACAGTCTTCTATCGTTAAACTGTGGGACAGCCAATAGCCAACAAAGTAAAATTAGACGAGTAGACCTAGGAATGTGCTGGTGTCAACAACAAAAATAATTTGCCAAAGAGGGTTCACTCTTAATTATAGTCTTAACTGTAAATATGGAAATTGATCTTGCTTCATCGCACCTTTTTTACAATGCTTCTTCCCTCATTTTGTAAGATACATTTCCTAACGATAATGTTTAAAAGATTATGTTATACGTTTCCCTGTTTTACCCTTACACACACTTATATGTAATTCATGTGATGTGTTTGAAACAAATAATTAATTGGTGTGCATGATGATTTATCAATTGTCTCAAATCACGTAGACTTTGGACACATATTGCAGTCGTTTGTTTCTGTTCTAATCTAATTTTGTCATTTTGTGGGGGGGGTTTTCTCTCTCAATTGTATCACACAGATCCGCTTCATCCTCATCCAGAACCGAGCAGGGAAAACACGACTGGCCAAATGGTACATGCAGTTTGATGATGATGAGAAACAGAAGTTGATCGAGGAAGTGCATGCTGTGGTGACGGTCAGGGATGCCAAGCACACCAACTTTGTGGAGGTATGGGATAAATCCGTGTAATTTGAATACATGCATTGTTTTATGTTTATGTGACATGCCCCAATATGTTACTTTGTTCAGTTTAACATGAACTTTTTGTAAATCCTATCAAGAGTCACAGTATGTTGACTGTAACCACAATGTTGTAAACATCTCTTTTGTGCCTACTTCCCGGTAAAATAATTTGGTGACTCCTGTGTGTTCCAAATTATAAACCTTTTCCAATAGCTACTTCAACAAATTATAAGTATATTTTCAACATTTTTTAAAGCAATTCGAAATAACAACTTTTAAACAATTGGTGGCATTCTACAGAAAAATAAAATCCTTGTCTGGATGGGTTTTGTTATGCATTTTGTTCCACAGTTGTGGTGTGTTTTACCTTAAAGCTGGGAAGCTTAAGTCCCAGCAAAGCTGCTGTTGTTGCCATAATATGAGAGACAAAGTTGTTAATTGGCTTTATCTGTGTTGTTCCCACAGTTCAGGAACTTCAAGATCATATACCGACGTTACGCTGGTCTGTACTTCTGTATTTGTGTGGACGTGACTGATAACAACCTGGCATACCTCGAAGGAATCCACAACTTTGTAGAGGTAACTGGCACGCACAACACATGATATATAGACTTAGTAAGTGAACTACGATGATTTACTTATCATGGTCTGATTATTTACAGGAATGTCTGTTAATGATTTCCTTCAGAACATTTCCCCTCCACTCTTGTCTGTCAGCTCATAAATGTCAAACCTGCATAATAGTGGAAAGCATGGACTGCAGTCAAATGTAGTGCAATGTTACATCTTAATCACTGTGATACAAACAAAGCTTTTTCTTCAACAGAATACAGATTATTTGATTGTTGCATGACCAACAGATGAGTCACAGTTGAACTATTTAGCGTGACAGTATATTTTATTACAAATTCAAGGAATACATTTATTTTTCATTCCTACGTTCAGGGTGTGTCATTATTGACTTGGATCACCAGTGTTAGATAATGCTAGGTCTAGTGACGTCGGAAATAAGCCTTCAGCAATAAAATAACAAATCGATCACCAATTACTACCTGAGTATGAAAGCAACTGCACAAACACTGAAATAGCTTTTAAAATGTTGAAGCTAATGCCCTTTCAATGAAAAACAACAAACTTAATAATACTCAGTAATAAAATCTGAGTCCTTGTTATAGCAGTTCATTATTTAAACATTTCATTCTTCCATCCTTTGAATAGGGAGTGAAATTAGGTTTTAGTGAAGTAAATCAGTCGAGTTATCATCAGATATATTGGGAGAAAACAATTTGTATTAATGTATTATCTTGAATTAAATGCTAGTCACAGCATAAATAACTTTGCATGGCATGTGATAAAAGCCCTGTGCAATATTCTGATCCGGGACATTTTTATATGGTCTTCTTGGTAAACTGAATCATGAAGCTAAATATGTTGTGTGTGGATTAGTACGAACATCAGTGCCAACGACCTATGACAAGTGCTTTTGATGAAAAATGATACTTCCAGTGCTCCGTTCAGAAGCTGTGTGACCTGCACTGGGGACACATCTCTTGTATTGATCATTGCGTCTGTCATAACGTGTCCTTCACGTCACGGCAGCCTGTCGTTACTCACCACCATAATACACTGAATGTTAGAGTCAGACCTGATGTCATCATGCTGGGTTTGTTGCTGTAGCAGAATTTTTCCAACCCCATAAATCCAAGATTGAAATGTCAGGCAACATTTTATTTCTCTAACAGCTCTGATGACCTGAGAGGATTTTAGATAACTATTACATTAAAAAGCGTTTTTACTTTGCTATTGAGATTCCATTTTATAAATGCTCTAACAGTATGATCTGCTGTTTGAATTTGGCCAAGACAAACAGTAACATTTTTACAATCCACAACACTGTGAAGGTCATTTGATTTAATGTTTGACTAAAGATATGTGTGTGAGTTTGTTCTTAAAGGGCCCATGTCATGCATTTCCGGTTATTACCCGTCCCCTTGTGTGTTATGAAGGTTTTTCTGCATGTAAACGGTGTGCAGAGTCAAAAACCCTGTAGGGAATAAAACTCTAACACAGAAAAGACCTGTCTATGCTGCTCCAGAACGCCTCGTTGGAGATTTCTCATTTTCCAATGTTTTCTTCCTGGGTATCGTGACGTGCCCTTACCCAAATGAACAACAAATGACCGGATTGGTCCGAATGGACCAATCCGCGCAGCACCTCACACACCAGGATCCCTTGGTGTCACTATCTCGTCTACTACAGGGATTCCCATTGACTTGCATAGAGCTCCCTGAACGCTGGTAATAGACGAGTTGGGATCGCGGAGAAATGCTCTCCGCAGACCCATTCTCACAGCGTTCTAAACCTTTTTCTTACTCAATATCAAGCCACACTTATTGTTTTTACTTCGGCTGTGAGTATTTGTGTGTGCTGTATCGCCGACCCGGAAAACACACCGCCAGCGAGCTCACACTGCAGCAGCGAGCCTCGCAACGTCCCGACCAATCAGAGCACACTGGGCTCACAGGGAGGGGGGGGGGCAGGAGCTCCAACAAGCCGTTTAGGACAGAGAGTGAAATTCAGTGAATACTCATACTATACAGAGATGCTGTATGAGAAACCAATGTGATTTTGGAAAATTGCACAATTTAAATCTATTCTAGTAGACCTCAACAATGGAATTATGATCAGTAGAAATGGCCATGACATGGGACCTTTAAATGCACCCTAGTCTTAAATGGTGCTTGCACAAGCTTTAATATATTTATTTTCAGTCACTGTACCAATGTTAAGATAAACAGAGATGAACTGCACATAGCACAGACACAACAGCAGGTGCTTGTTAGCTAAGCGAATTCTTAAGAAAGGGTGACTTGTTCTGCCTTTGCAAATGACTCTATACCACAGAATGACATCTTGTAGAAACGTGATGAATCAATAATTGAATTGTTCGTGATAGTTCGAGCGATAGAATTACTAACAAAGAACTGCTAACAGAGCACTTGTATACTAATAAAGGACTGGCTTATCTAAAGCCAGTTGAGTAGCACTTGAAATGTGTTGGCTCTATGAAACCTGATTTACTTATATGATTCTGTTTTCTTCAAGTTTGTATCTTCCTAGTCGAATGCACTTATTGTAAGTCGCTTTGGATAAAAGCGTCAGCTAAATGCAATGTAATGTAAAGTATGTAGTTAGTGGAAATGTACTTCTTACATTGTCATGATGTGGTATCTGCTGCTGACTCAGCTGTGTCTTTTTATGTCTGCACTAGTTTCTTACATTAAGATCCTACTATTACCATACATCTTTAAAGGAGAGGTGTCATGGCCGTTTCCACTGATCATAATTCCATTGTTGAGGTATACTAGAATAGATTTATATTGTGCATTTTTCCAAACTCGCATTGGTTTCTCATACAGCATCTCTGTAAACTACGTGTATTCACTGAATTTCACTCTCTGCCTTTAACGGCTCGTTGTAGCTCCAATAGCTCCAGCCCCCACCCTCCCTGTGAGCACAGTGTGCTCTGATTGGTCGCGACGTTGTGAATCGCGCTGAGCTCCGTGGAGGTGTTGTTTCCTTGTTAGCGATACACAGCCAAACACAGCCAAACTCATCCTGAGCACACACAAAGTCACAGCTGAAGTAAAAACAATAAGTGTGGCTTGATATTGAGTAAGAAAAAGGTTGATAAACGCTGTGAGAATGGGTCTGCAGAGAGAATTTGGCCGCGATCCCAACTGTCTGTTATCAGCCTGCAGCCAGGGAGGAGAAATCAGCAGAGCTCCCTGCTCCCTGCACACAGATGTGTGTGTGAGGAAGTCCGTGGATTGGTCAATTTGGACCAATCAGCGGGGGCTTAACGTAACGGCTCCGCGGACGTAACGTAACGGCTCCACGGATTGGTCCATTTAGTTCCGGGTACGGCATGACATCATGCCGTACCCGGAAGAATCAAATGGACAGTGACGTATCTCCAACGAGGCGTTTTGGGGAGGTATTTTCTGTGTTAGAGTTTTACTCGCTACAGGGTGTACTTTGAGGGTTTTGACTCTGCACACCGTTTACATGCATAAAAACCTTCATAACACACAAGGGGACGGGTAATAACCGGAAAAGCATGACACCTCTCCTTTAAGTCTTCTCACAGTATTTTATTTCCTGGCTGATGATGTATGATTAAATTAAATGTTTGTCTTGATGTTTTTATTTCCTGTAAGGTGCTGAATGAATATTTCCACAACGTGTGTGAATTGGACCTTGTGTTCAACTTCTACAAGGTAAGGACATACATAGTAAGGTTATATGATTTGTGATATTATTACATTATTTTATCAAACGCCTTTTAAAAGAATGAGAGTGCAAACGGCAAATAAGAAAATGTCACTTTCATTACACTGCCATGGAAACAGTCATTCATAAAGATTCATCTTACACATTTATTTTTTATAAACTTTATTTTCCTTTTTCTTTAACAACACATACAGTTTCAGTTTCAGTGACAAAAAAGTGCAGGTTGTCCATTTTTTGTTAGCCCCCCCCCACCCCCCTACAGAATAAGACCAGATTAATTGTACAAAAATATTTTAAAATAATAAACAAACGGATGGTTGAAAACACAGCACACATAAAAGACAAAAAAAAAACATGACAAGGTCGAGATACATGTTAATCATGGTTGACTACAGAAAATCTGTGTTCTAATTCCGTTTTTTTTTTTTTTTTTTGATCAGTTAGGGAAGAGGAGGCAGTTTCAAACTTTCCATGTACGTTAAAAATGGTTGCCAGGTCCTATAGAATTTACAAGTGGAGCCACCCAAAGTATACTTTATTTTCTCCATGTGGAGAAACATCATAAGTTCTGTCACCCAGTGGACATGAGTGGGAGACGCCTCCATCTTACACATTTTAATAAGGGATGGATATATCTTTTTGCATCGAGGGAAATGCTAAGCAACAAGCATCTCTGAACTCCATCGCCCACATTGGACATGTTACACGTAGACAAATAGGAAAAATCGACTTTTTAATTCACTGATTTACTGCTGCTGCTCCGAGGACAAAACGAATTCACAAGCTCAGCCGCTCTCTTCTGTCAGGTGTGTGGCAAGGACTGATTCATCCCAGTATATTTGCCACGTTGATAATCTCTATATTTAGTCATCCAGCAGTTATATTGTCGTTTTGATGACACAAAGGTGGAGTTGGGTAATGATGACCACAGGTTAGGCGATGAGGAGTTTCCAGGAAGAAGATAATGTCACTTTGGTTTCAGGTCCAACGATGCTAAATGTTGCATCTGTATTATTGTTTTATTTTAGTTGCCTGAATCCTCTCCTTTCCTCATCACCATGTCCACCCTCTAATGCACTTCCTGTGTCACTCCAAGGTTTACACGGTGGTGGACGAGATGTTCCTGGCGGGAGAGATCAGGGAGACCAGTCAGACCAAGGTGCTCAAGCAGCTCCTCATGCTGCAGTCGCTTGAGTAAAATACAGAAAACCATTCTTCCTACCTTCCCACCAATCCTTCACTCTTTCAAAACTTCAGGACAGCTGTTTTTAGAACTAGAAATGCACAATATTGATAACATTTATGATTCGGAGGTTCCAGTAGCCTGTGTGTGACAGCGCTCTATATGTTGCAGTACTCTGCATTTCCAATGAAGTCCCCCAGTATTAAGAGGCTCTACATTTCAACATGTTAACCTTTCATTATGTTAGCATTTCACAAACCGCCTTAGTTCCAATCATCTTTTGCCTCTGTTTACTGCCTTTTCCTCCTCTCCCTTTATATATAAATAAATCAAATAAAGATTAACATTAACTTCATTTAATGACACTACTGTAACTAACAAGCACCTCATAGAAAGAGCCTCTGCCTGAAACAGCCATTACTATAAAGAAAGACTGTGTTAGTGACGTGCTATTAGATTTATCAATCTGGATCATAGTGCAAGCAAACCACAACTAGAAAGCCCTTCAGAGCAATTGAGCCTCAACAGGAAGTTGATCATTGAATGGAGTGTACTCAGGATGAGTGTCATTGTGAAGGTGTGTTATGGTAACCTGTGCCCTCCTCTCATGGCCCATAACGATCAGCAGTGTATCCTATGTTAGCTCGGATAGCTGCGCTCCAGATGTGGTAATTGTTTTCACTGCATAGAAAACCATCGTGATCATTTGATGCTACTCGTGGTGCTTGTTGGTCACACTTAAAAACCCAATCAGAAGGAAATAAAGACCTGGACGTAGAACGTGTATTTTACATTCAAGCAGTACTGTGAAGTTTGCTTTGTATGGTGTTTACGTACAGTGTATCTGGCGTATGTTGAATATTATAAAAATAACAAATGCATTCCAGAAAGAGTTGTTCTTGCTCACTAGATCTGAGGAGTATTTACTTGTGTGAAATCAATAATTCCTTTGCCATTGCGTAAAACAAATTGGCTTTTAACATACTCCTCCAAGCTTCATGAACTTTGAGAAAAGAAAAGCTGCTTTTATGCATTTCCCTTTGCTGGACTTCAATGTTTATGAAATATCTTGTCATACTCTGATTTTACTTTATCCAGTCACGAAGGTGGTTACAAATGTTACTGTTGTTGGACTTTTGTATTTTTTTTTTTAATCATTAGGCAATTGTGAAATATGTAATGCTTCCTTGTCCCCTGTGAGTTTGTTGATGGAAGACGTGTGCTTGTTTGTATTTCTGTCTCTGGTTCAACTTCCCACAATGCGTCCCATTATATGTAAATATATAAAATAAACAAATGAAGTGATACATGATGATCAACCATATCTGCTTCTAATTAATGATATATCGCTAGGAAATTAGATAAGACTTTACTGCATGATATGTTAACTATGTAGTTAATATCCTGGTTAGAATATTTACCTTAAAATCGGCTTAACAAGAACAGCTTTTTAAATGACTAAAAAAACGATTAAAGCTCTAAGTGCAATAAGCAAGGATAGTTTTATATATCTTAATGCTTTAGCACCATCTAGTGGTATACAATCAGCTCTGCCTCAGTCAATTATGCAATTTGGTTATGAGGTCATTCTGACAGCCTATCCATGATCAATGAATCAGTCGATATATCCACTCCGGCTACATTAAACCACTCTATCTGCTGCTCCATCGACCAGAGAACATAAATCCAGACTATTGGACACAGAGGACATTTACTCTTCATCTCACGAGTCCTCTGATATCCTACCCTGACTGCCTTTGAGAGAAATGACTCCACTGAAGAATGGAAGACAAAGCAAATCAATCACGTACATGGACTCTATTGTTAAATTCAGGCTCTGTGCCGTCAGCTGCCTATAAACCTGAGGTGAAATAAGTTACTGCTCATAGGAGAGCTAAAATATAGAAGTGAGGACTACATATATTTAGGATGTGGTGCATTTATAGTCCATTGGGCAGCCAAGTGAGCACTTTAACAGGAACCTGCAGTTGCTTAGAGACAAGACACAGATGGAACCATCCAGAGACAGGGAGAGGGAGGGACTGAAAAAACAAGCAGTTTACTGGGAATTGCATATTCATTACAATCAATGAGCAACACTCACCCTTAAATGGACAATAGACAAATCTTATTTACAGCATATGTTACTTGAGATGTACAGTAGTATTTTGGGTTGATTATATTACATTAGTTACTAAGCAACAACTGAGTAGGATTGCATTCATCACGATTAAACCAAGACAGGAAGTGATTCTTATCATATGGCTATTTTGATAATGAACTGTACAATACATACATACATGAGAAAGCCATTTGACTCTGGCTCAACAGCATTTATAGGACTTGATAAGGGAATACAAAAAAAGACACCTTTTGAATGTCAGAGCTGCTGCTGATGGTTGTACAGTTCAGGTGAACATCCTTTCATTGCCACAAACACCTCAGCAGGGTGCGATAAACAAACCTCAGTCAGCAGCCAGCAGAAACAAGGAAATCAAATCAAGAATCTCAGTTGTTATTTAGCAAAAAATGATAACATCTACAATTAAAATCTTTATTACAGTATACTGTTCAAGTAAAATAAAATGTACAATTCTAGAGTTGCAGCATATAAACAAAACATGAACATTCAAAAGTAAAAGTGCACTTGCAGAAGGAGACAGACTTTCCACCAATGCCAATATTTTATGAAAACTAAATAAATCTTTGACCATCTGTCTCTTGATATCCTATACTATCTTATGTTTGCAAAACCCGCTTTCTCCCTTCAGTGTGCTGGCTCACTTGGGCTTATAACGCATATGGTTTGTCTGGGAGGACATATGCTAACAGTTGAGGAGAAGACGTGAGAAATATGTGTGTTCTGATCTCCTCTTGGAGATTCAGTCAGCGGTTCAGACAGAAGCAGTGCCTTTGACTCAACAGTTGGGCGGGATGTTTTTAAGTTATCGACTCGCAAACCTCCTCCTCCTCCCGCAGCACCACAAACCATGCTGTCAGTGCTGCAAAGAGGAAACCATGCTTCAGGGGGAATTCCCTGCTTCCCTTTGGGGCAGCACAGGGTCTGTTCTAAAGAGAAATCACCATCTGGGACGGCTCAGAAACTCAAAGACATTTTGTTTACACGAACAGATTTGCTTCTCTGCTTGACAAAGAAAAGTAAAAACTACTTAACAAGCAGCATCCTGATTTGTATCATGGCGCTCTTGCAACCTTGTATTAAACATAGTCCAGTCTGTACGAGGGAACTGAGTGGGCAGAGTGAAACTTTCCCCAAACAACTGTGGTTTCCTGTGACGTCCCCCGTCACAGAATGTGCAGCGTGAATAAAAGGAAAGAAAATGGAGAAAAAGCCCAGCAGGAGGAGTCAAAGGCATTGTTAGTTTTTCAAAAAATGATGACCCTTTCTTAACCTTACACCGGGATAGGACCAGAGACGCTGGGATTTTATCACGAGATAAATCTGAGGCTGCAGACTTTGGGAACTTTGGAGTTAAATCAAGAGCAAAACCTCTCTTTTGTGCTTTAAACCTGACCCACAGGAGTGTGTGGAGTGTGTGGAGTGATGGGAGGCTTCCCCTCCAGTTTACAGACGTGGTGAGTAGGGAAAATATACTGTAGATCCACAATATCAAGTGTATTACTATGGCCAACACTCTATGTCACAATAGTGCATTTTAAAGTGAATCAAAATGTCAAATGACTCAACGTAAAACACACAGGGCTCTAAATCTGGGTCTGTATGACTTTACAATTAGAATTACCATGTTTGAGCTCAACTGTTTCCATTTGGATCAGAAAAAGCTGCAGACACATTCACAACGGATGCATCTGTTTTTCAATATCTACATTCTTAACTTTTTAAGAGGATGTGTTTGGACTGTTACTCACATCACCATCAATCACAGGCTGAACAGTACAGTTAAATAAAACACATAAAAAGCTAAATCAACAGGTGACTTTACCAATATAAAAACTCTTAAGATGTTATAATGAATCAATTCCAGATATGTTGAACAATGAGTATGCGCAAAATAGATCACCAATAATAATTTAGAAACAATGATATGCAATCGTATGAAGCATGTCGGTGTTACTGAAACCAGAATGAAACACACAGATAAACAGCAGGGCAGTCGACACACAACCCTCGACTCGTCCTTCTCTGGTAAGTCACAGGGAAAACATTTTTGTTCTCTTCTTTGTGATCTTATCGTCTTCACACTGAGGGGTTTCCCTGCCCAGACACAAGGGCACAGCTGGCCCCCCTCAGGTTAGAAGTAGAGAGTCTTACCAGAGGTCAGGGGTCAGGGGTTGCCAGGTGATGCAAGGTGTGTGAGACTACAGAGAGAAGGGTCACACACACCAAAAAACACCTGGAGAAGAGAGCACAAGAAGGTGAGGCAGGTTAAAAAAGAGTTTAGATCAAGTCACTCATTTAAAAGATCCTGCAGTCTGAGTTGACGACATGCCACTGACCTGTAGGGGGGGTGCTGTCTGTGTGGGCCTGTGGGCTGAGGGGAGGGGGGGGGGGCCCCGAACCCTAGCAATTACACTGCTGTTTGACGGGTGTGGCGGTGCCTCTCGGCTGTCGCAGCTGCCTCAACGAAGCGTCTCCGTACTGGATCCCTGAACCCATCCTCTCCGGGTCCAACTCACCTGGGAAAAGAACCGTGAGGAGGAGCGTCAGCAACAAGGACGTTAAGATGTAGAGCAGAATGAAGACGGATCAACAAGAAGTTATGACTCAGCATACCTGACTCTATCTTGTTGAGGATGATGCGAGCGCACTTCAGGAAACCCTCCTCGACATTCTCCCCTGTCAGAGCACTGGTCTCCAGGAATATCAGCTCTAAAAAAAAAAGAGTCAAACTGAAATGAACCCTTTGTGGCCGTCCAACAACCAATCAAGAAGCAGCTAACATTCATGTCTCTCTCTAAAAAAAAAAGAGGATAATGTTGGGGTATTTCCAAAATCTTGTTTTGTGAGGTCGCAGTGACCTTGACCATCGACCACTACATTCTAATCCGGTCTTCCTAATATCCAGATTGATGTACAAATATATATCAATTGGGATATTAATGCCAGATTGAAGAACTTTCGACAAATCACTTTCACTAGAGTGGGACATACGGACAACCCAAAAACATCAACTCTACGACCGAGGCTGTCACCAGTGTAGTGGCATACAAAAACACACCCTCAAGGTGACGATAAACAGAAAGAGTCAAAAGGACAGAAGGTCAAACAAAGAACAAGGCTGGCCGGGCACAACTTGTGAGCAGCAAGCATACAGATTAACAAAGACGATAACACAAACAGCAGGACACCGGAAAGTGAGAAAGGTTTAACATTAGTTACCATTCTCCTGAGCGAAGCGCGACGCCTCCAGGAAGGTCACCTCCCGGTCTGCGTCCAGGTCCTTCTTGTTTCCACACAGGATGATGACGATGTTGGGGCTGGCCAGGGTCCGTGCGTCTGTCAGCCAGTTGGTCAGGGCATTGTACGTCTCCCGACTGTAGGACAGGAGAGGGCAAATAGTTGTAAAGTCATTTTGAGTCCCAGAAAAGAACTATACAAATATTATTTATTATTATAAGTTCAAATAATTGTCCCTATCAGCATCACCTGAAATGTCCAAATGAGCTCCATAGCTTCTTATGTATATATTTATTTTTTTGGTACTTTTTAATGCTATTTAATTTCTATTCAGAAACATTTTGGACTGTTTCTAGTGTCTTAATTTCTCTTATCTTATCGCCTTGTTTTTTATGCTGCTGCAACACAAACATTTCCCAAATTGGGATCAATAAAGTACTTATCTATCTATGACAGGACATTGTATATGTAGGCTTTTAAAGTACTATTCACTTTTTGTGAATAATATTACATTTACATTTATCAAATTAAACTAATAACTAACTTCAACTTTGTTGCTCAAATAGTAGCCTCTTACTTTATAGGTATGAAAACTTAAAGCAAGTTATTTCCATTCAATGACAAAATACTATTTAAAGAGCTGCCCAGATTATGACTAAATCTTGATTAAATATCACAAGGACTGGGTCTTTAAAGTATTTATCAATATGAGCAATATATAGTGAAATATTTATCAGGGCAATATATTTTCCTCAAAAACAATGTGCATAACTAACCAAACAAATCCAACTGTTAAGTCTTTACTTGGATTTCTGTCTGTATTTGTGCTTCCCCTCAAAAAAGAACATGTTTGGGTTGCTGGTAACAGAGAGAAAAACAAACTTTGAAACATGATACTATTTAAAGCAATTTGATATGCAAAGAAACTTGCTTGAAAAAAAAGTAGTATTAGTAGTTTAATAGTATTCCTATTGTTTTAAAGTATTCCATCTGAGACCTGGTCTGTTTTGTTCCCTGCTGCCCACTGGATGAGATTAATTATTACATAGAGCAGTCTGTTGGGCAGTGACGACCATCACACAGCCTTCATGGAAACTTCTTGGGGTTAAAGCAACCGGTCACCATGGAGACCGGTCCCGGGTGTCCATGGTAACATGAGGCCAGTAGAATGATGTCTAACAGCTGCTTTAACAGAATGACGTCACTCCAGAATCACAGGCAGCAGCAGCATCTGATTCACAGACTCTCTCTCTCACTTCAGACTACTCTCCTGTCCATCTTCCTGCTAATCTCCTCCCTGTGAGACGTGATGAATGTCTCCATCTCCCACTCACACTCTTGTTTTCCATCTCCTCCTCCGCATGCAGTTTTCTCCCCTATTTTTTCCTCAGATGACACAGTGATGGACCTTAGCTTTCCCGCCTGCTGCTGTCAGCCTTTACATTACAGCTGCTGCCACTCTCCCTCCACAAGAGCCCGTACACTCTCACAAACACAAACTGTATTACATTCCTGTCTCTCTGCATTACCGCACTCACTTCATATTGATTTCACAACCCCTCTGTCGCTACACAGAGTTTACGAAATACACACCAGTGAGTGGGATCTGGTATTCATATTGTGTACGCCTCAGTGCATGGTCATTTAATTGCTCAATTTCTGGAGGTGGAAGGGACGTGGAAAAGGCTTCACAGACTCAAAACAACAATAATAGGCACTCGTAAAAAAGTGAAATACCATTTACAGTTAAGCTTCATGGGTCAGTGCATTTAAATTACAAGTCTAGCCACATCCAATTTCAACACCTCAAAATATCATTGCTGTAAATAGCCAACTACAATGTTGTGTTTTCTGTTTTTAAAGTTACTTTTGAATAATTATGTATATGCACTTGCAGGAACCTATGCTTGTGTCTATATCCAACTATATGGGATTTACATCTTTTTGTAAATGTTTATTCTGTTACACAAATTTGTAGTGGAATTAGTTAGTGGAAAGTTAGAAGGACAGTTAGTATAAAGATTGTTTACCTGGTAATATCATAAACCAGGAGCGCTCCAGCTGCTCCTCTGTAGTAGCTGCGCGTAACAGAACTGTGAAGAGAATACAGAACAGAAAAATATGAACAACTTTTCCCTTCACCTTCCCCAACTGGGGAAGGTGAAGGGAAAGCTATCCCTCGCTTTTAACTAAATCATCGTTCAAGGACATCATTTCTCCCGTGGAGCTGCTCAGAGTCTGTGACATCTCCACATGAAACTGCGGGTAACTGTTTAAAGTTGGACGTTGCCCAACGACAGCATGTGGGTCATGTTGTATTTCTAAAAAGGTTTGCCAAACCCTAAGCAGGAAATATTGCAGACAGTTACCGGAATCGCTCCTGCCCGGCAGTGTCCCAGATCTGCAGTTTGACCGTCTTTCCGGCAACATTGACGACTCTGGAACCAAACTCAACGCCGATGGTGTGGTTTGAGTCCTGCTTAACTGAAACAGGAAAAATAAGAGAGTGAAAAGCAAGACAACGTGACATTATAGTACAGCACAGGTGTTGCGTATTATGACATTATGTATTTTCCCTGGCAAAGTGATTTGAAAAGAAGCCATTGTGAAGACTCATTTGAGCTGTGTGTACAAAACGATACATCATCTTTAATATGTTGAGGTCTGTGCTTGTTTGAAAACCCTAAGCTCTCGTCTTCATATGTTTACATGAGATGAACACTGTCTCAACCCGCCCTCCCTTTCTCTCTCTCCGGTGACAGCACAGGGACTTGACACGGCTTTAATCAAATTAAAACAAGCATGTGTGTGAGTGAAACAAGTTTTAATTATGGGACATGCTTAGCGCTAACTGGCTTGGTTATTCGCTTATCAACTATCTTAACCGTTCTGAAGTTTAAAGTAACAACAAACAAATGTTTTGTTTTGACAGATAGTGTGGATTATAGGTTTATAATAGACAGTTGAACAATGTACCGCATTCTGACAGCTCGAGGAGAGTAGATTACTTTTTTTAAGCCATTGCTAATTGGGGTGTTTTATTAGAATTAACTATACAGAAAAAAAAAAACAGACATAAATAATAGCGACAGAAGCCATCAGATATGTATTGAGTAAATAGAAAACCTGATCGGAATTGAAGATGTTTTTTTAAATCAAAATTAATTGCTTATGCGGAGTAAAACAGTTGCATTACTACTACTGTGACTGTTAGGAGTCTGTAAAAGCCATTTATTAATCATATCATTTTGGTTTGCACATGGTAGACAATGAATAACATTTCTGAAAATCTATCAAATCCACAATACTAATTGTGACGAAGTAAAGTTTGTGTAGCACATTTATGTATTCACTCTAATACACACCGGATAGGAATAATAGGCTTTAATGAGGTCAAACTTACACTTGTTCTCAATGAACTGGTGGAGGAGGCAGGATTTCCCCGTCCCAGCACTGCCAATTACCAGGAACTTAAACAGGAAGTCTGCAAGAGAGGAAGAGAAGGCAAAGCTCAATGCAACACCGACGTCAGAGGAGAATCTGAACCCGCTGCTCTGTGCACTTCTAATCCCGTTGAGTTTCTACCTGCACAGTATCCGACAACCCCAAATTAGCCTTCTAATCACAGAGCCTCGCATGTAATCAGTATAACCTTCTCCTTATGATTCTGATTGAATGGGCCTGTTTAACTCAGGTGGAAAACGACTGTGTTTGAAGCCTTGAACACTTAATAATACATGTCATTAGAGCAGAGCCAAAGCTTTTAAGTTATTGAACGAGGCTTAGGTAAAGGGACTTGCAGAGGGATCGAATGACCGCGGCCAGCTGGCTGTACAGATGTTGTTGTGGAGAGTGGACCCTTGCTCTGGAGAGTACAACCCAACCCACGCATGATCCAGAGCCCAAATGACTCGGGCCCCTGACATGCAAAGCCAGCCAGAGGACAGACGGCCTTTGTGTGCTGTGACCAAAGATAGTGCAGGGGACATTTACATATACGAAGTTATGAAACAATGTGGTGATTGAGGAAAATTCTAAGTGTGCGTGTATGTGACTGATTCATAACTCTGTGTCTGTGAGTAATGCATTAGAAAGGTAGTAAAAGTAGGCCAGGAAATCCGAGGGCGGGGAGTATTCCTCAGACTGAGAGAGTGAAATCACAATTTTAAATTACACATTTTCTCCTGAGAGCCTGCTTAAACTGGATTTAAAGAGATGCAAATGTGGTTCAATCTTAAGCGCTTCCTCTGCAGGCAAAACAGCTGGCCTTGCCAATGATTAGTGACACCTGTTAAGATTACCAGTCGGGTAAACATCCTGTAAGTATTCAGCCCGACCCAAAGTCAACAGAAACAGTAGTTTAAAAAAAAACAGATGAGCATATGAAACTGATCTTTAGTTCCTGTCAGGCATTTAAATGTGGTATGTGAGTGTGCTTAGAGCGACCTTCATCGAATGACACAAACCACCGCCAGCTCAGTTTATGGTACACCTTTGTTTAGTGAGGCGGATGTTTCCTTAAGCAACACAAGCTAGAGGTCATATTCACGGTAACAGGATTGCTAAAGCAAAGCAAAGAAGCCAAACAGCTTTTCCTCAACGTTACAAACACACATCGTGACTGGTCGTGAAAGCAGGACTGACAGAATCAAAAGCTAATAGCTCCTTTTAAAAGCTTGCCTCAGCTTTTCAGCGTCTTCCCAGACATCACAGATTCCCATGCGAGATCTGCATACAACAATCAAGCTGTCAATATGTCAAAGCAATGGGGAGAGAAGAATGCAGCACTACCCTCTCAGCAGCAGCCTTTTAGGCAATTGCATTCTTTAAACATCAATATTAAATAGCCCCTGAGAGAACTGACTAACACTGTTATCTGCATTCGCTCACACTGTGACAACACTTAACAATCTTGGGGCCCAGATCTATCCGAGGTTTATGCCTGATGATATGTCCTCTGATCGAAGGACAAAGTGCACAGGGAATTTGAACTTCAAGTTACATGAAATGTTTGTCTTATTGCACAAGACAGAAGGAAAGTATGTAAACTGGAAACTATATTTTACAAATAATTAAACATGAAAAAGTCAAATGTAACAAAAGTCTAAATCAATGGCAAGCAACATTAATGTCTGTTTTTATCCTTTAAATTCAGCATGGACATTTTCCAATATTATATACAAGGGCCATTAACGAAAAAGATTATTGATAAAATAACCTATATTAAACATGTATCAGCATTAGTTGAAGCTGTATGGACTATAGAAATAGGTTATCCAAGTTGTCCATCAACAATTAATAAATAATAACATCAAACTTATTTTCTAGTATAGTTTCCTTTGAAAGTAGAATCAGTCTAATTAAAATGACTAACTGGATTTTAAGCCACATTATAATATGTTTCCATCTATATAAACCACATTCTGCAACTACACAGTTTAAACTAATGAAAGAGTGCCATATGGACCAAAGACCAAATAGATTTTAACAATTTAATGAATTCCATCTTGGCCCATTTACAAAGTGTATTCATATTGATGATCCAGTTCCACTACTGGCCCTTCCGGAGAGGAGACAGCACAGGAGTGAGGAAGAAATCAATAAAAGGCTATTACAGCTACAATTACCGCTGCACTTTTACCTAAATACTGCCCACTGGGATAACGTTTCATCAAGGATTGAAGGAGACAGGGTACCAGTAGAAGCAGATGGAGAGTGAGTGTGTGCGAGTGAGAGTGCTATAAGAGAAGATGATGGTGGGCCATTTCAAAATAACTGGGTCTACAGTGTCATGCCAATTGTACTATTGATTCTATCAGGCAAGTGTCATGTTGAATGCATGTATGCAGAATAATTGATGAGTAGTACTGGTGGTCTGTCATAATGTCAATGTGTACAGACATGTGATACCTTCTACTACCTTCTCTCAGCTTTATCTTGTGATGTATAGTCTGAAGTGTCTGAATACAGATGCGCAGTTCCTTGGATTCACGATGTAAACAGACACACCTAAAAGCTGCTGCTCCACAGGTAACTGAGGGGTGATCAGCCGCAGTTAACTTCCTCATAGGCCTTGTAGCTAAGAGCTAACTTGCCCCAAAAGTACACATCACCTGAGACTGAATGCAATAATCTTGCTGCCTCTGCTGGAATTTCAATTAGCTTACCCCAGAGTCTTAAAACATATGTTGTATGTGTCAACATGTATGAAGCTCTGAGTCTGAAGTTTGTCCAACTTTCACCTGTAAATGTATCACCATTTGTTTTATCATTACTGTATAAGGAAGCAATGCACTCCGCCATCATAAGACAGAGGTGCCAGTTAATATAATATACACCTAACGTTAAAGTACACCAGTTTCACTGAAATTAAATGTAAGAAGCAAACGTAACTATCAATATCAAAACCAAAAGACACGGTGAGCTGGCAGCCCGCAGCTAACCTAAGCTAATCTTATAGCTAGCTAACTAGCATCGTTGCTAAGAGCCAGTCTGTCTCATCACACCACAGAGCAGTGACGGCTAGCCATCATGAAATTACTGCCTGTCGCCCCGAACACACATACCGTATGTCTCAGACATGTTGACCCTCGGTGTTTGAAGGACTCAATCGGGTCTTTTTTACTGTTCTCTTGGTGTTGTGACAGCTGTTTGCTCGCTGGGTTCACACCTCTTCAGGGTGTTTATCTACGATGCTAGAGGTTTCCTTCCTAGCTTATTTTCTTCGTCCACAACCAAACACGGCAGCTGCGTGCTACGTCATTGTGTTGCCTTCGCTTGTAGTTGGCCATATAGGAATTCTGCTCAGGGGAAATAAACAACCCGACAGAGTGGTCAGAAAAAAATTGGGTTAGGAATAACAGAAATATAATGACTTGTGGTCTGTTAATCCCTCACATGTTATGTATGTGTCCGAAATCCTGTTAATACCCTTGTAGTTCACATTGGAAATGTAATAACATTGGCTTATTTATGTATAATTCACATTTGTGTCATTCAATGTGTCAACAGTTCGTTTACGCCACTTTCAAACTAAAGTAAAAGATACCATGAGCCACAGTTTCAGTTTTGATTTATCTGTAATTCTTTAATATTCGCAATAATTATATTTCAGTGCTGACAAGAACATACTTACTTACAGAACTCGAATGCAGCATCAGCATTGCCATTCTAACAACATTTAGCTAAATACGGGTGTTTCTAAATATCTATGAAAGCAGTAAATGTCTTTATTCTATATTCTTTTATATAAATAGTCTATCCTTTATTCATAATTATTTGATGGGTTAATTTCTATTATAGTCTAAAACGAAGCAGTATTGATACTATGTTGTATGTGCCACCACAAGGCACAAGGTGGCAGGCAAACATAAGGGGACTTTAGACCGGAACTTTTCTAGAGACAGCACAGTCAAAAGTGTTAAACCATGTTAGATACTGAAGCTTTATCATAACATGATATGAACTTTTCTGAAAATATGGTTTCATTTAATTACTAGTGTGCCCTTGAGTAAGGCTCTTAGCCCTTAGTTACTCCAGGGAGAATGTCCCTGTAATTGGTCATTGTAAGTCGCTTTGGATAAAAGCGTCAGCTAAATGAAATGTAATGTAATTATGAATACATTTTTATGATAGTATTTATTATTGCTTTATTTCTTTTTTAGTTGTAATATTTTATTAAGTTGCACTGTTGTACTACAGACATCTTTTACGAAACACGATATATGTTACCCATTCTAATTGCATTATAATAATGGCCATTAAGCCCCAAAACCGACCCCCCCCCCAAATAAAAACAATCAAACATGTATAGTGTCAGAACTATGGCAAGGGAGTTATGCATAAATCTGGTAAACAGATGACAAATGTCCACTTTAAATAATTGATCAAAGTAATGTATATGAAAGGTTTAAGAGGAATGTCTGTTTCTTATTCTTTGCTTTGAATTCATCACACACACACACGCACACGCACACACACACACACACACACACACACACACACACACACACACACACACACACACACACACACACACACACACACACCGCCCAGGGCTTGGAGTGCACGGCCGCCCAAGGGCAACAGGTGATAAATTACAGAGCCTTCCACTATGTTTCTATCTCTCCCAGTTCCTCCCCGCCTTTGTTCGGCTTTGGCAGATCCTCTCATCCTCCCCAGTCTTGTTAAAAGCTCTTTTCACTAAGATTAAAGACAGAAGGAAACACAAGGCTCAGCGTCGTGTGGGGGCACGGATGTTTTCTTAAGGTGGGCTACAAGAAAGGCTGGCCTCAAAGGTGTGCAGCAGGCAGAAAGAAAAGAGCCGTTTGGTGCTCTGCTCACCTTTGTGGGTCTCTCAGTGTTTGTTGTGTATCTCTCTTGTCCTCTTTCTTTTACTATCGTCCATTGCAGGAGTCAACATTAGAGCAGATATGTGTTTGGACTGCAGGACGGAAAAGGCACTTGTCAGCATGTGTCTGTTATTTTGTGGTTCAGGAATTTTGACCTTGGACTATCCTGTCCCTAACGGTTAAGAATAAAGCAGCGAGGCTTGCTGGATTTAGTTAGACATGTTAAGCAGATAATAGCTAAAGGGAAGGGGGGCCTTTAATGTCGTATCCAGACGGTTTCAATCCAAGATGAAAGCAAATGTGTTAATGATGAGCACATTGGGGAAGCCACATTCAAACCCTACAATATTCACAATGTTTACGACAAACAATGAGTAATTTTCCAGAGGGTATTTTCAGTGAATCACTTCTTGGGACAGGTGGCCTTCGTGGTTGGCTGTCATCACTGTAAATAGGAAGGTGTTTCATGAATAATGGGCCATACAGTAACACAGAGGGATGCCAGGTGACGTGCTGTTTTATATACAGACACAAAGGCATTCTATGAGGTAAGGGCTATTAAGATACACTGTGGTGTAAACATAGCCAAAAGGTATAAATGCATTAATGAGTTGAAACAAGTACAAGAATGTTGTATCTACTCAAACTGGCAGACTCAGTATAGAGGCGCTTTCACTGCGGCAACTGTAGTTTGAAAAATCACAGATCTGAAACCCAACTGTCAAACAGTGAATTAGGCTCGCAGACAGAGGGTGATGTGTGTCTGAGTAGAGAGCGAACAGCTCAGATTTAAACTGGGGAGGTGTATTTATGTACATATACCTACTCTGCACAGTAGCACTATTGCAATTGTTTGTTTGCATGCCAGAGCATCCACTTTAGTATCTATCTCACTTTTTTCTGCACTGAAATCAGTAGCCCTTTTCGGTCTACAAATTAAAGCAGACACCCCAGGCTATTTAAATAACTTTATCAATGCCTCACATTAACAACGCAGGGGGGATGTAGTATTTGAAATAAATAACAGAACATCTCTTAAAATCATACTGAGGGTTACACAATAAGATAAGATCAAGATCTGGCATATCAAGTTCCTTTTAGTTATTCATAGTTGGTGTCTCTTTCATCGTCTAATTATTATCAATTGATGTAATGTCAGTTATAAATAATCTACACCCTACTGTACCAGGTTTTATCTATGAAAATAAGACGCCTGGGATGTCTATCTTTTTATGCCCTCATCATACTGACAGCATGGTTTCTTTGTGTTGTTTATTCCCATCAACCCATCTATAAACGATACCCTCTTGTCCTTGAGGGTAACAGATTTGAGAATCCCAGCTGATTATGTCTTTTATTTAACATTTTTTGTTTCCCTAATGATTACCTCCTTTATATAAATATAGTTAAAATGTCTCTGCGTTCTGACACTTGTTAACAAAAGAGTAAGGCATATACATTTTCTTGGAGGAGTTAAATCCTAATGTAGAGGCTCACAGAAGTCAACCATTTCCCGCATAATAATTCATTTTGACATGAAGGTTACATGCTAAAAGGCGACACATCGGAGAGGGTGCTCTAGAGAGATGAGCTAAAATAGAACGAAAGACATCACAAGCTACCCAGAGGCCCACAGACCTATTGGTTTTCACTTGGCAGACAAGGACATTCACTAACTATTAACTCATTAGTATTTTTGCTTTGTGACTAGCGTGACTTTGTTGCACACAAGAAAATATGAATTCAACTTTTAGATTTATAACTGAAAGCAAGTAGACTCAACTGATTTTGGATACTCTGTAGGTGGTTGTGGATAGGTACTGAAGTGAGACTAGGTTCCAAAGAAACAGATAAATGTCAATGAGTTCAAGGGTCCAAGCAAACCCAAAACACCAACCAGCCAGGCATCCTATAACAACCCCAGGTCTAGAAGCTAAGGTGATGCTTGAGGGTCAAAATGTAATGAAGCAAGGCCTGTAGACTAGATCAGGCAGTCCAATTTTACTGTTGCATTTACACATGGCTTACACTGCATGCCGAAACCTATATTCAATACACCCTTAGCAACAAGGCAGACCTTTTTTTAAAGTTCTGCCCACTCACTGAAAGCAGAGTTTTTCTCACTGTGCTGTTGGCAGCTTACTGATGCTGCTCAGTGCAGAGATGTTAAGGATCGCTGATTCATTTCAACAAGCTTTTGTTACTTGGGTTAACATGGATATCAAGAGTAGATTCCGCTTTTCACACTGTCACACCACAGCCTAGAGCAGAAAGGAGGGCGGCCAAATGTTGTTTATGGTTAGCTGTTTGGACCCTGCAAGAAGGTTTCATGTTGTTTGTTTTTGCACTGCAGTTATTAGGTGTTCACACATGTGATTGAAATGTATAAGAAATAGCATTTAAACTAGAATTGGTATTTTTCACGAATAAGAATTTGATCAACAATTTAATAAAAGCACAGATGTGTAAAAGTGAATTATCTCCTTTTATTGATAAATGTCACACTCATTATACAAACACAATATTTTCATTCTATTTCTCGACATAGCAATTGTTTTACGTCACAATAGGGGATGGAAGTACAAAAAGCAATTAGTCAGGGTGAGAGAAAGGGAACAATGATGAAAAGGGAATACAGCTTACATCCTGAAAGAAGACAATGGTACAATGTCTCACTCAGGATGTTACTGCTATAGGTTCCCATTGTTCGAAACATGCATTCTCCCCTGTTCATTTCACATGTTGCATCAGTTACTTGCGTAAAAGCTTGGAATCATTAGCCAATAGTATTGCTGAAATCATAACCGAAGAAAATAAAACATTACCACATAATATTCAAATTAGTAACATGCCTTGACATGTTTCTGTCTTCTTCATGATCCCATTAAAATAATCAATCACAGTCTTTTGCCTCATGTTGTGACACAAATTGACATAAGGAACTTCTTATCATCTGCCCTCACTGGATGTAACTTGCTAAGGAATCTTTGCATGATGTCATTCTCAATGTGTGGAATTCATACAGATCTGCTGCGAAGATTATCTTGCAGGTCCCAGGGGTGAAAGAGTATAGCCAGAGGCTCTAAATCTCTCCTCTTCTGCAGCTGACTGTCAGACCTTGTTCTCCTTTTAGCCCCAGCACTGCAAATAAGAAGAACTCATATTTCTTCATTTAGGGGTATTCTGCAAATGTTATTGTGAGTTCATCTTTCAACACACGCTTAAGTGAAAAGACTCCTCCAGAAAACATCAAGGGTCACGCCAGACTGCATGTGTACAATGGCCTGTGCTTGCTGGGAAGAAAAGGCTCTTTCCTTTATATTGTATCTGTGTGTGTGCAGAGGAGGGAGGAAATCCCTGCTGCCCACAAAGGCTCATTACCTTCCACTCCTGAATACATATATATATAGTATCTGTGTAGAACAAAAACAAACAGCCTAATTATAAGTTACTCAATCTGTGCCTTTGATGTTATCTTTCCCTTTACCGGAATTGCTTTCTTTGCCACTAACTCTACTATCTCAGAGGTTATCTCTCACGTTCTCATATACCTCCCTCAGGCACACACACATGTCAAACTCTTCCCTATCTATCCCCTCTTTCTTCTCACATCTGTCAGAAAGCCTGATAACAAATCTTCTGTCCATGAAGGTATGAAATCCCTAAATTATTTCACTCACTTATTTATGTAAAGAAAACTTGCATTGCCTTTTGGTCTAAGGTTAGCTAATATTATTTGTAGGAAATAAACAAAAATGATACACAAGTACCTGCAGGGAGGTACAATTTGAAGTAATTATTATTAAATGGTTCATAATCAGAGTGAACGCATGTTAAAGAAACTGGTTGATGGGAATATAATAAAACCCAGGAAAACAGGCCCCTCCTATGTCAGTGGAACTTGTCTGTCCAAAATTCAACAGTATGGAAACAGGAGCTCTTCATCAAGCTGCTGCAAGTTACTGCATGCCCTCGGCTGGCCCTGCAGCGGAGTGTCAGTGAGAGAAAACAGTCGCCTCCTGAGGATGATGTCAGAGGCCATGATGGATGACATCACTGACCGAACACCCATATCCACAAATCAAAGACATGTCTGTGCACTTCCTCTCTGTGTATCAAAGGCTTGGAAAATAGGACCCACATTACTTATTATTGTAATTCTAAACAAATGCACGACTAAAATGGATCAAATCAGTAGACCTGTGATTCTGAAGAATTAAAACAAAAATGAAACTAAACATGCAAAGTAAGGTTTAACACATTTTGCATGTAATTAGTACACATATAAATACAAATAATTGAGCGGATTACAGAGAAAATCTGCAAATTAAATATTGTTCCAACTTTAAAATGTGAGGATTTGATGCTTTAAGTTTTTTATTGTTAAATATCTTTGGGTTTTGAACTGGGACATAACATGCCTTTTGGATCCTTTAAATTGGGTTATGGGATTTATGGGCACTATTTTTACAACACACAATAAATAGATAAATAAAAAACAAACAAAAATAATCATTGACTTGAATACATGTATTTGTGAACTTTAAAGAGGTGCTGTCAACGGCCTGAAACTGCTAATGTGTCCTAATTCCACCTCACAAAATCCCCTCTGTATTTGTAACAGGAGAGGAGAGGGTCATTGACCTCAGTTAGGTGGGTTATGGCTAATGGGTGCACCCAAAGGCCCAGGTGTGCAACACCTGGGCTTTGGTCGGAGCGCTCATGCAGGTGAGTGTGGCTCACCCTCACCCCCTCCCTGTCCTCCCTTAAGCTCCACTAATTGTGTTCTTATCCCACATCCCCTCCGAAGATCCAAACACAAATTCAGCCCCGCCTCGGGCTGCCGCTCTCTTTTACTCTTCTTCAGATGAATGTGTACTGTTTTATTGTAAAGCGGGTGTATGACAAACTGTATGAGATTGCTGCCAGTAGTCATATCAGATGAGTAGAAGTAAGTTTAGATCTAAATCTACAGCATATATACTGTACATATCAAATATGTATGTATAATTAATGAGGCTGTTTTCTATGATAACAAACATCTATTGCTTATGCAAACATGATTTCAAAACAGGAGTGCAAATATGTTTGCTGTACAACAAAGCTAAAAGGGGGGTTTCATTATGG